>NC_079189.1:593637955-593838219 GCF_029499605.1 Hyla sarda | reverse complement strand
TTGCATGTCCCGCCGATGCCCGATTCCCTCACCGTCCTCGGGTTGCATGTCCCGCCGATGCCCGATTCCCTCACCGTCCTCGGGTTGCATGTCCCGCCGATGCCCCATTCCCTCACTGTCCTCGGGTTGCATGTCCCGCCGATGCCCGATTCCATCCTGGTGACCGCGCTCTTTATGGTCCTGCAGCGTCCTTATCTGTCACTGTGCGCCTCAACGCAACATCACTCGTCAGTCAGTGAAAGATAAGGACGCTGCAGGACCATAAAGAGCGCGGTCACCAGGATGGAATCGGGCATCGGGGGGACATGGCGTGACGGCGGCAGGACTATGGTCCCACAGTTCAATGATTTAAAGCGCCCCCTTTAAATCATTGAACTAAAGTGGCTTCTGCGGGGCCAGAAACAGTCTATCAGCGTTTAACACGCAGATAGACTTTAAGCTAAAAATTTTAGTCTAAAATATGGGTGTTATACGCCGATAAATACGGTATAAGGGATGACCGGTCTCTACAATGCATTAGAGGATAAGATAATCATCGCTCTCTGCAGGGACCCCCAGTGATCAAATGCAGACTGCAAAAGGAACCTGACCTTAGTTTAGACCCCTGATGATCCCTGGCACCATCCAGGGGAGAAACGTTTGGGACACAGTTTTGTTAAGCACATTTGTGGTCACTCCGGATATACACCCTGTTCCAAATTATTATGAAAATTCTATTTAAAGGGGTACTCTTAAAGGGGTATAAACTGTTCCGAACGCTGGAGCCAGGTGCTCGTGATCTCATAGCCCCGCCCTCTCTTGACGCCACACCCCCTCATGACGCCACACCAGGCATTGCTGCGGCTGTGCTTGGCTAATGCGCATGTCGTCTACCTCACTGAGGTTGACGCCCCCTTATACAGTTCTATGGGAGAGGCGGGGATGCATGAACACTGCATCTCCGCCTCTCCCATAGAGATACATAGGGGGGGGGGGGGGGCATGTCGGCCACGGCGTCATGCTGCGGCCAACACGCCTCCTGCACGGGAGAACTGGGGCCCCGTACAGAAGATCATGGGGGGTCCCAGCATTCAGAACCCCCCCCGATCAGACACTTATCCCCTATCCTGCTACAACGCTTTAACATAACCCGGACTGATCATTATCCCTTGGAGATAAAGACAGCAAGAGATCTTAAAATCTATGAGGAATTGCTAAAGACAAAATTTGCAATACATTTTAATTTTCTATTCTAAAACACTTCACACCATCCTACTATCCTATGACTCCAAAAGAACTGACCTTCCAGACTCTGAATCCAGTGGATCATCAGTGAAAGTGTCTGCATTAAAATCCAGGGGTTCGGCATCCTGGAGGAGCTCTATCCGATCGCGCTCTGTTCGGTTATTTGACCGCGTGTACTTTGATGCTGAAAGGTTACAACATGTGATGAGAAAAGATGGATGGAAATGTATAAAAAAAACAAGATAAAAAGAATAAAATTTATGGCTCTTAGAAGACAAAAATGCTGAGGAGAAGTGTTTACATGCAACGTCAAGCTTTATATTTAGTGTCTTTTCTTTTGCTATGCATTACCTAAAGCAGTACTTCCCAACCAGGGTGCCCCCAGCTGTTGCAAAACTACAACTCCCAGCATGCCACTGTTATCATTATGGGCAAAAAAAAAAAAAACTCATACCTGCCACATCAGCTAAAACAGGTGAGCACAAGGCATACACAAGAACCTCTACATTAATGTTTCCCAACCGGTGTGCCTCCAGCTGTTGCAAAACTACAACTCCCAGCATGCCACTGTTATCATTATGGGCAAAAAAAAAAAAAAACTCATACCTGCCACATCAGCTAAAATAGGTGAGCACAAGGCATACACAAGAACCTCTACATTAAATGTTTCCCAACCGGTGTGCCTCCAGCTGTTGCAAAACTACAACTCCCAGCATGCCCGGACAGCCAACGGCTGTCCGGGCATGCTGGGAGTTGTAGTTTTGCAACAGCTGGAGGCACACCGGTTGGGAAACACTGACCTAAAGAATGTACTGACACAGATGGGGACGGCTGTGATAGCCCTGCTGGCAGCTGACTGTTATGTGGTGTATTAGGCATTTTGGGGGAGATTTAGCAAAACCTGTGCAGAGGAAAACTTGCCCAGTTGCCCATAGCAACCAATCAGCTCGCTGCTTTCATTTTCATGAAGGCCTGTGAAAAATGAAAGAAGCGATCTGATTGGTTGCTATGGGCAACTGGGCAACTTTACAACTGGGCAAAGTCTATACAAGGAAAAATAAATAAGAATGTGCCCCCCCCCCATATTAATACCCAATGAAAGCAATGCTCCTACTTACATCGGCTGGTGGTCATCTCTGTGTACGTCGGCTCTGTCGGCTCAGGGTTTGTGTTCCTGTTTCGGCTGGGATCTTCCCTGTTACTGGAATAACGCTCCTTCCACTCCTGCAAAAGTACGCCAAAAAGACACGTAAGTGATTGGTCTATGGATGGTATGCAAAGTCACATCACGTGTTTAAAGGGGGTACTCCACTGGAAAAAAAAAAAAAATTTCATCAACTGGTGCCAGAAAGTTAGACAGATTGGTAAATTACTTCTATTTAAAAATCGTAATCCTTCCAGTACTTATCAGCTGCTGTATGCGCCACAGGAAGTTCTTTTCTTTTTGAATTTCCTTTCTGTCTGACCACAGTGCTCTCTGCTGACACCTCTGTCCATGTCAGGAACTGTCCGGAGCAGGAGAGGTTTGCTATGGGGATTTGCTCCTACTCTGGACAGTTCCTGACATGGACAGAGGTGTCAGCAGAGAGCACTGTGGTCAGACAGAAAGGAAATTCAAAAAGAAAGGAACTTCCTCTGGAACAAACAGCAGCTGAGAAGTACTGGAAGGCTTAAAATTTTTAAATCGAAGTAATTTACAAATCTATTTAACTTTCTGGCACTAGTTGATTTAAAAAAAAAATAAAAAATAAAAAAGTTTTCCGGTGGAGTACCCCTTTAACCTCTTAAGGACCCATGACGTATGCATACGTCATGAGTCCCGGTCCTGCGATATAACGCGGGGTCACACGGTGACCCCGCATCATATCGCGGTGGGCCCGGCGTCATAGTGAAGCCGGGACCAGCCTCTAATAGCGCGCGGCACTGATCGCTGTGCCGCGCGCTATTAACTCTTTAGCCGCGCGTTCAAAGCTGAGCCGCGCGGCTAAAAACGAAAGTAAAAGTGCCCGGCTAGCTCAGGGAGCTGTTCGGGATCGCCGCGGTATAATCGCAGCATCCCGAACCGCTGTAGCCCAGGAGGAGGTCTTCTTACCTTCTCCTGTGCTGTCCGATCGCCGAATGAATGCTTCAAGCCTGAGATCCATTCCTATGGAGATGGATCAATCAGTGTAAAAGATCAGTACATGCAATGTTATAGCCCCCCCTATAGGAGCTATAATATGGCATAAGAAAAGTGTAAAAAAAATCATTAACCCTTTCAATTATCCCTTCCCCTAATAAAAGTTTGAATCACCCGGCATTTCCAAGAATAAAAAAAACATTATGTAAATAATAATAAAAATAAACATATGTGGTATCGCCGCGTGCGGAAATGTCCGATTTATAAAAATATACCGCTTTTTAAACTGCTCGTTCAATGGCGTATGCGCAAAAAAATTCCAAAGTCCAAAATAGCGCATTTTTGATCACTTTTTATACCACAAAAAAGTGAATAAAAAGTGATCAAAAAGTCTGATCAGAACAGAAATGGTACTGCTAAAAACTTAAGATGACGGCGCAAAAAATGAGTCCTCAAAGCGCCCTGAACACAGAAAAATAAAAAAGTTATAGGGGTCAAAAGATGACCATTTTAAACGTATAAATTTTCCTGCATGTATTCATGATTTTTTTCGGAAGTGATACAAATTCAAACCTATATAAGTAGGAGATCCTTTTAATCGTATGGACCTACAGAATAAAGATAAGGTATCATTTTTGACAAAAAATGTACTGCGTAAAAACAGAAGCCCCCAAAACCTACAAAATAGTGTTTTTTCATCAATTTTGTCGCACGTTGATTTTTTTTCCCATTTCACCGTAGATTTTTGGGTAAAATGACTAATGTCATTACAAAGTAGAATTAGTGACGCAAAAATTAAGCCATTATATATAATTTTAGGTGAAAATTTTTAAGAGTTATGATTTTTTAAAGTTAAGGAGGAAAAATTGAAAATGAAAAAACGGAAAAAGCCTGGGTCCTTAAGGGGTTAAAGCGTACCTGTCAGATCCCACCAAAAAAAAAAAAAAAAAAAAAAAAAACAATAATATTATGTTACTCAGTACCTAATCCTGACCATGTACATCTAATTTTCAGAAATCCTGTGATCGGAAGGGGGCATGTCCCTCCTTGTGGTGGTGGGAGTTCATTGGTGTGTGGTGTGGGGGAGGGAGGGGGCGTGTCTCTCCTGTGGTGGTGGGAGGAGCCGTATCTCTACCTTGTGGTGGTGGGAAGTGATTGGTGTGTGGTGGGAGGGGGCATGTCCCTCCTTGTGGTGGTGGGAGTTCATTGGTGTGTGGTGTGGGGGGGCGTGTCTCTCCTGTGGTGGTGGGAGGAGCCGTATCTCTACCTTGTGGTGGTGGGAAGTGATTGGTGTGTGGTGGGAGGGGGCATGTCCCTCCTTGTGGTGGTGGGAGTTCATTGGTGTGTGGTGTGGGGGAGGGGGGGGCGTGTCTCTCCTGTGGTGGTGGGAGGAGCCGTATCTCTACCTTGTGGTGGTGGGAAGTGATTGGTGTGTGGTGGGAGGGGGCATGTCCCTCCTTGTGGTGGTGGGAGTTCATTGGTGTGTGGTGTGGGGGAAGGGGGGGCGTCTCTACTGTGGTGGTGGGAGGAGCCGTATCTCTACCTTGTGGTGGTGGGAAGTGATTGATGTGTGGTGGGAGGGGGCATGTCCCTCCTTGTGGTGGTGGGAGTTCATTGGTGTGTGGTGGGGGGGAACGTGTCTCTCCTGTGGTGGTGGGAGGAGCCGTATCTCTACCTTGTGGTGGTGGGAAGTGATTGGTGTGTGGTGGGAGGGGGCATGTCCTTCCTTGTGGTGGTGGGAGTTCATTGGTGTGTGGTGTGGGGGAGGGGGGGCGTGTCTCTCCTGTGGTGGTGGGAGGAGCCGTATCTCTACCTTGTAGTGGTGGGAAGTGATTGGTGTGTGGGGGCATGTCCCTCCTTGTGGTGGTGGGAGTTCATTGGTGTGTGGTGGGGGGGGAACGTGTCTCTCCTGTGGTGGTGGGAGGAGCCGTATCTCTACCTTGTGGTGGTGGGAAATGATTGGTGTGTGGTGGGAGGGGGCATGTCCCTCCTTGTGGTGGTGGGAGTTCATTGGTGTGGGGGAGGGGGGGTTTGTGTCTCTCCTGTGGTGGTGGGAGGAGCCGTATCTCTACCTTGTGGTGGTGGGAAGTGATTGGTGTGTGGTGGGAGGGGGCATGTCCCTCCTTGTGGTGGGAGTTCATTGGTGTGTGGTGTGGGGGGGGGGAACGTGTCTCTCCTATGGTGGTGGGAGGAGCCGTATCTCTACCTTGTGGTGGTGGGAAATGATTGGTGTGTGGTGGGAGGGGGCATGTCCCTCCTTGTGGTGGTGGGAGTTCATTGGTGTGTGGTGGGGGGACGTGTCTCTCCTGTGGTGGTGGGAGGAGCCGTATCTCTACCTTGTGGTGGTGGGAAGTGATTGGTGTGTGGTGGGAGGGGGCATGTCCCTCCTTGTGGTGATGGGGGAGTGTCCCTCCCTTGTGGTGGTGGGAGGTGATTAGTGTGTGGTGGAAGGGGGTGTGTCCCTCCCTTGTGGTGGTGGGAAGTGATTGGTGTATCTGCTCATGCAGCCTTGTCCATGAATCATCTCTTGTCCATGATTCATGGACGAGCCTGATCCTGCTTCACAACTACTTAGTGTCCCAGTAGGTATGGGGACCCCTAATGGTGGGATTTTCAGGAGCCATTTTATTAAATATTAAAAAAAAATATTAAACAACCATATTACAAAAGGTCTTTAATTTTCGTTAGTAACAACATCTAAAGTTTTTAGATCTGACAGTGGCCATTTAAAATAAATTTTTTTGCAGAAATGCTGTAAAGTAAATTTAACTGCTTACACAAAATAGAAATGGCTAAAATACTGCAATAGGGGTTTCTGATTTGATAAATAGTCAATGACACTTCTGTGAAATCCCACTGTCCACTCAGGAAGCAACACTGACAATTTCACATGCTGTTGTGCAAACAGAACAGACAACAGGTGGAAATTATAGGCAATTAGCAAGACACCCCCAATAAAGGAGTGGTTCTGCTGTTGATGACCACAGACTATTTCTCAGTTCCTATGCTTCCTGGCTGACGTTTTGGTCACTTTTGAATGCTGGCGGTGCTTTCATTCTAGTGGTAGCATGAGACGGAGTCTACAACCCACACAAGTGGCTCAGGTAGTGCAGCTCATCCAGGATGGCACATCAATGTGAGCTGTGGCAAGAAGGTTTGCTGTGTCTGTCAGTGTAGCGTACAGAGCATGGAGGCGCTACCAGGAGACAGGCCAGTACATCAGGAGACATTGAGGAGGCCAACAACCCAGCAGCAGGACCGCTACCTCTGCCTATGTGCAAGGAGGAGCAGGAGGAGCACTGCCAGAGCCCTGCAAAATGACCTCCAGCAGGACACAAATGTGCATGTGTCCACTCAAACGGTCAGAAACAGACTCCATGAAGGTGGTATGAGGGCCCGACGTCCACAGGTGGGGGTTGTGCTTACAGCCTAACACCGTGCAGGATGTTTGGCATTTGCCAGAGAACACCAAGATTGGCAAATTCGCCTCTGGCGCCCAGTGCTCTTCACAGATTAAAGCAGGTTCACACCGAGCACATGTGACAGACGTGAGAACATTCTGCTGCCTGCAACATCCACCAGCATAACTGGTTTGGCGGTGGGTCAGTAAGGATGTGGGGTGGCATATCTTTGGGTGGCCGCACAGCCCTCGATATGTTTGCCAGAGGTAGCCTGACTGCCATTAGGTACCAAGATGAGATCCTCAGACCCCTTGTGAGACCATATGCTGGTTCGGTTGGCCCTGGGTTCCTCCTAATGCAAAACAATGCTAGACCTCATGTGGCTGGAGTGTGTCAGCAGTTCCTGCAAGAGGAAGGCATTGATGCTATGGACTGGTCCACCTGTTCCCCAGAACTGAATCTGATTGAGCACATCTGGGACATCATGTCTCATTCCATCCACCAATGCCACGTTGCACCACAGACTGTCCAGGAGTTGGCGGATGCTTTAGTCCAGGTCTGGGAGGACATCCCTCAGGAGACCATCCACCACCTCATCAGGAGCATGCCCAGGCATTGTAGGGAGGTCATACGGGCACATGGAGGCCACACACACTACTGAGCCTCATTGTGACTTGTTTTGAGGACATTACATAAAGTTGGATCAGTCTGTAGTGGGGTTTTCCACTGTGATTTTGAGTGTGACTCCATATCCAGACCTCCATGGGTTGATAAATTTGATTTCTATTGATAATTTTTGTGTGATTTTGTTGTCAGCACATTCAACTATGTAAAGAAGAAAGTATTTCATACGATTAGTTCATTCATTCAGATGTAGGATGTGTTATCTTCGTGTTCCCTTTATTTTTTTGAGCAGTGTATATTAGCCAGAGTGGAGTGGCTTTAAAGAATATCTTTTTCAATCAGGATGAACTGAACACGTTCTGGGTCTATATGATCATTGTGGTACCACCACCGTCCTGTGATCTGCATACAGTCGTCATAACATGAGTGAAGGAAAGTTCTATATAGGACACTCGTGCTTACCCTTCTGCGTGTTTCTCCATCCTCAAGTCTCTGACGTTTTCTTTTCTCTAGAATAAGAGGTAACATTACGTCATATGTTTCATATATTAGAGTAAATAGTCCTTAAAGGTAGATGTAGGCACAGGCTTGCTGATCGTGCCATAAGGAGGAGCTCTACCAAGTTGCGAGACATCTCTTACAATATTTTACATATCTCTCGTTCGTGTCGGTCCGTGTCCCTCCCTCCGCGCCTCCCTCTCTCTCTCTCTCTCTCGTGTCCCTCCCTCCGCGCCTCTCTCTCTCTCTCGTGTCCCTCCCTCCGCGCCTCTCTCTCTCTCTCGTGTCCCTCCCTCCGCGCCTCTCTCTCTCTCGTGTCCCTCCCTCCGCGCCTCTCTCTCTCTCGTGTCCCTCCCTCCGCGCCTCTCTCTCTGTCGTGTCCCTCCCTCCGCGCCTCTCTGTCGTGTCCCTCCCTCCGCGCCTCTCTCTCTCTCGTGTCCCTCCCTCCGCGCCTCTCTCTCTCTCGTGTCCCTCCCTCCGCGCCTCTCTCTCTCTCGTGTCCCTCCCTCCGCGCCTCTCTCTCTCTCTCGTGTCCCTCCCTCCGCGCCTCTCTCTCTCTCTCGTGTCCCTCCCTCCGCGCCTCTCTCTCTCGTGTCCCTCCCTCCGCGCCTCTCTCTCTCTCTCGTGTCCCTCCCTCCGCGCCTCTCTCTCTCTCGTGTCCCTCCCTCCGCGCCTCTCTCTCTCTCTCGTGTCCCTCCCTCCGCGCCTCTCTCTCGTGTCCCTCCCTCCGCGCCTCTCTCTCTCTCTCGTGTCCCTCCCTCCGCGCCTCTCTCTCTCTCTCGTGTCCCTCCCTCCGCGCCTCTCTCTCTCGTGTCCCTCCCTCCGCGCCTCTCTCTCTCTCGTGTCCCTCCCTCCGCGCCTCTCTCTCTCTCGTGTCCCTCCCTCCGCGCCTCTCTCTCTCTCTCTCTCGTGTCCCTCCCTCCGCGCCTCTCTCTCTCTCGTGTCCCTCCCTCCGCGCCTCTCTCTCTCTCTCGTGTCCCTCCCTCCGCGCCTCCCTCTCTCTCTCGTGTCCCTCCCTCCGCGCCTCCCTCTCTCTCTCGTGTCCCTCCCTCCGCGCCTCCCTCTCTCTCTCGTGTCCCTCCCTCCGCGCCTCTCTCTCTCTCGTGTCCCTCCCTCCGCGCCTCTCTCTCTCTCGTGTCCCTCCCTCCGCGCCTCTCTCTCTCTCGTGTCCCTCCCTCCGCGCCTCTCTCTCTCGTGTCCCTCCCTCCGCCTCTCTCTCGTGTCCCTCCCTCCGCCTCTCTCTCTCGTGTCCCTCCCTCCGCCTCTCTCTCTCGTGTCCCTCCCTCCGCCTCTCTCTCTCTCTCTCGTGTCCCTCCCTCCGCCTCTCTCTCTCTCTCTCGTGTCCCTCCCTCCGCCTCTCTCTCTCTCTCTCGTGTCCCTCCCTCCGCCTCTCTCTCTCTCGTGTCCCTCCCTCCGCCTCTCTCTCTCGTGTCCCTCCCTCCGCCTCTCTCTCGTGTCCCTCCCTCCGCCTCTCTCTCTCTCTCTCTCGTGTCCCTCCCTCCGCCTCTCTCTCTCTCTCTCGTGTCCCTCCCTCCGCCTCTCTCTCGTGTCCCTCCCTCCGCCTCTCTCTCTCTCTCGTGTCCCTCCCTCCGCCTCTCTCTCGTGTCCATCCGTCTCTCTCTCTCTCTCGTGTCCCTCCATCTGTTGTGTCCGTCTCTCTCTTGTCCCTCCGTCTCTCGTGTCCGTCCGCCTCCCTCTCTCTCGTGTCCGTCCGCCTCCCTCTCTCTCGTGTCCGTCCGCCTCCCTCTCTCTCTCTCTCGTGTCCATCCGCCTCCCTCTCTCTCCTGTCCGTCCGCCTCCCTTCCTCTCTCTCTCGTGTCCGTCCGCCTCACTCCCTCTCTCTCTCTCTCTCTCTCGTGTCCGTCCGCCTCACTCCCTCTCTCTCTCTCTCTCTCTCGTGTCCCTCCCTCCGCGCCTCTCTCTCTCTCGTGTCCCTCCCTCCGCGCCTCTCTCTCTCTCTCGTGTCCCTCCCTCCGCGCCTCTCTCTCTCTCTCGTGTCCCTCCCTCCGCGCCTCTCTCTCTCGTGTCCCTCCCTCCGCGCCTCTCTCTCTCTCGTGTCCCTCCCTCCGCGCCTCTCTCTCTCTCGTGTCCCTCCCTCCGCGCCTCTCTCTCTCTCGTGTCCCTCCCTCCGCGCCTCTCTCTCTCTCTCTCTCGTGTCCCTCCCTCCGCGCCTCCCTCTCTCTCTCTCGTGTCCCTCCCTCCGCGCCTCCCTCTCTCTCTCTCGTGTCCCTCCCTCCGCGCCTCCCTCTCTCTCTCTCGTGTCCCTCCCTCCGCGCCTCCCTCTCTCTCTCTCGTGTCCCTCCCTCCGCGCCTCCCTCTCTCTCTCTCGTGTCCCTCCCTCCGCGCCTCTCTCTCTCTCGTGTCCCTCCCTCCGCGCCTCTCTCTCTCTCGTGTCCCTCCCTCCGCGCCTCTCTCTCGTGTCCCTCCCTCCGCCTCTCTCTCTCGTGTCCCTCCCTCCGCCTCTCTCTCTCGTGTCCCTCCCTCCGCCTCTCTCTCTCGTGTCCCTCCCTCCGCCTCTCTCTCTCTCTCTCTCGTGTCCCTCCCTCCGCCTCTCTCTCTCTCTCGTGTCCCTCCCTCCGCCTCTCTCTCTCTCTCTCTCTCTCGTGTCCCTCCCTCCGCCTCTCTCTCTCTCTCTCTCGTGTCCCTCCCTCCGCCTCTCTCTCTCTCGTGTCCCTCCCTCCGCCTCTCTCTCTCTCGTGTCCCTCCCTCCGCCTCTCTCTCTCTCTCGTGTCCCTCCCTCCGCCTCTCTCTCTCTCTCGTGTCCCTCCCTCCGCCTCTCTCTCTCTCTCGTGTCCCTCCCTCCGCCTCTCTCTCTCTCGTGTCCCTCCCTCCGCCTCTCTCTCTCTCTCTCGTGTCCCTCCCTCCGCCTCTCTTTCTCTCGTGTCCCTCCCTCCGCCTCTCTCTCTCGTGTCCCTCCCTCCGCCTCTCTCTCGTGTCCATCCGTCTCTCTCTCTCTCTCGTGTCCCTCCATCTGTTGTGTCCGTCTCTCTCTTGTCCCTCCGTCTCTCGTGTCCGTCCGCCTCCCTCTCTCTCGTGTCCGTCCGCCTCCCTCTCTCTCTCTCTCGTGTCCATCCGCCTCCCTCTCTCTCCTGTCCGTCCGCCTCCCTTCCTCTCTCTCTCGTGTCCGTCCGCCTCACTCCCTCTCTCTCTCTCTCTCTCTCTCTCTCTCTCTCGTGTCCGTCCGCCTCCCTCCCTCTCTCTCTCTCGTGTCCGTCCGCCTTCCCCTCTCTCTCTCGTCCGTCCGCCTCCCTCTCGTGTCAGTCTGTCTCTCTCTCGTGTCGTGGGCAGGAAGAGGTTAACATCACACAATTTTACATAGACGTTTATTTTGAGCCCATACCTCTTCTTATCAGCTCCTTCCCCTCATCAGTCAGATCAGATGTCATGTCATTGTCTCCCATAAATTGTTGAAATCCAAGCAAATTCAAGCAGCGCGTCCCCAAACTGAGAGAGGAAGAGAATAATTCATTGGGATAAAGCTGCAAGAGGATGGAGAGCTGTATTCACATGCTGCTTCCCTGTATCTGTACAGCTGCACATACAGTAAGGATTTCATATGGTTGTTAAAGGGGTACTCCAATGGAAAACAATTTTAATTTTTTTCAAATCAACTGGTGCCAGAAAGTTAAACAGATTTGTAAATTACGTATATTAAAAAAATCTTAATCTTTCCAGTACTTATCAGCTGCTGTGTGCTCCACAGGAAGTGGAGTTGTTATTTTCTCTCTGACCACAGTGCTCACTGCTGACACCTCTGTCCATGTAAGGAACTGTCTGTATCAGGAGAGTTTTACTATGGGGATTTGCTTCTACTCTGGAGAGTTCCTGACATGAACAGAGGTGTCAGAAGAGAGCACTGTGGTCAGACAGAAAAGAACAACTCCCCCTGTAGTATACGGCAGCTGATAAACAATGATAAGTACTAGAAGGATTAAGATTTTTTTTAATAGAAGTAATTTACAAATCTGTTTAACTTTCTGTAGACAGTTGATATGAAAAAATGTTTTTCCCCCACTGGAGTACCCCTTTAACTGTGTCGGGTGCTGCCTCAGTCTAGGAAACACTGTTTTTCCAAGAAGGTGACGTCACACCACGCCCCCTTCAGTCACGCCCCTTCCCATAGACATGAATGAAGGGGGCGTGGGCCCTTTTCAGGGTCTGAAGCAGCACCCGGCACAGGATGCCAGGTGCTGCACGGAGATCGCGAGGGGTCCCAGTGGCGGGACCCCTGCAATAAGACATCTTATCCCCTTATCCTTTGGATAGGGTAGGAGATGTCTAAGGCCGGAATACCCTTTTAATGGGAAAAATTCTTCATGTGTGAAAGGTAACCAAAGTGTGTCATACCACTAGATCCCACAGGAAGCTGAGATATCCGAGTTGTTTGACAGGATCCAAATTGTGGCAAGCAGAATTTCGTTACACTTACTAACAATTTAGTGCCTATAGGTTAGGGTTCCCAAACCTGTAGCAATCCAGCTGGTGCTAATAAACTACAACTCCTAGTTATAGTTCTGCAATAAAACAGCAGCATTTCCCAACCGTGTGGCTCCTTAGCTGTTGCAGAACCACAACTCCCATCATAACCTGACAGTATGACCAGAATGGGAATTTAAGTTTTGCAACAGCTGTAGCGCCAAAAGTTAAGAATCACTATAAGGGTAGGGTCCCATGTAACAGATCCGCAGTGTACTTTATCCTGCGGATCCGCCGATGACCCAGCCCTATAGTGTGCCTCCTGCTGTCCCCGTCTACTTGTAGCAGCAATCCACCGCTTCAAGACGACACACAGGGACCTGCAAGTTGCTGCGACTATGTGCGGTGTACTCACACATGGCGGCCGCTGTCGGTCTAGTTCAGGGAGTGGCCTTGATGTCTGAGTACACCGCGTGGAGACTTTCAGGTCTTTGTATGTCTGCTCGTAGCGGCGGATTGCCACTGTTTTGGATGCGTTCCAAGTGACCACTCTAGGTTGATGTCCTGCTCCAAATTAGGTAATATGTGCACAGAGAAAAACACATTGACAAACAATTGAGTCAAAATGGTTCTCTACAGCGTACACACAAGATATATCCTTCAGTAGGACATAGCACATTGTGTAAGCATTTTAATTGGTTAGCAGACTACTTTACGTAAGCATTGTATCATAGTTTCTCTATGCCAAAAGGGGATGGTCACACAGGGCGTACATAGTACAGGATGCAACCACCATCTCAGAAGAATGATCTTCATTTTGTATCTATTAGGGTGTATTCACACGGCCGTCTATCCCTGTTTTTTTTATCCCCGTTTCGGTTCCGTTCTTACGTAAATGGATTAAAAACGATTTTTTTAAAAATCCCATTTTTGTCAATGGGATTTTTTTACAATCCGTTTACATCCGTTTGTACCAGTCTGCACTCAATTCTGTTCTTTTGACGGCAGAAAAAAAAAAAATGGCACATGCTGTGTTTTTTCTTCCTTCAAAAAAAAAAAAAAAAAACAGATACAGAAAATGTAACATTGAAGCCTATGGAAAACAGATGAGCCTTTAAAGTCATATGTTCACATCCATTTTTTTTCAATCTGTTTTTTGATCCATTTTTACTTTTGAGAATGCTTAGGTAAAAAAAAAATATATATATATATATATATATATATATTTTTTTTTTTGGGGGGTTTATTAACTGAACAATAAGATCCAAACGGATAACATCCGTTTACATCTGTTATTGTCCGGTTTTTAAGTCCCTTTTTTTGACGGTAGAAGAACGGGATCGGGTATAGACGACCGTGTAAACGCAGCCTTATCCATAACACCGCTATGAGCAGACAGGCACAGGAGCCACACTATAGGGTCGGGTCATTGGCGGATCCGCAACGTAAAATACGCTGCGGATCCGTTCCGTGTGATCCCACTCTAAAAACTTGTAATGTGATGACCCTTCAAACATCTCCCTACATATCAGCTTCATGGTTGGGGTGGACCCAGTTACAATTGAATTATATTGAAAGTTTTGATTAAAATATACTTCTGCCCTGTAAGTTAAAGGTGAACTCTGGTGGAAAACATTTTTAATCAACTGGTGCCAGAAAGTTAAACAGATTTGTAAATGACTTCTATTAAAAAATCTTTATCCTTCCAGTACTTATTAGCTGCTATATACAACAAAAGTTATTTTCTTTTTGGATTTATTTTTGTTTCTGTCCACGGTGCTCTCTACTGACACCTCTGTCTGTATCAGGAACTGTCCAGAGCAGGAGCAAATCTTCATAGCAAACCTATACTGCTCTGGACAGTTCCTGATACGGACAGAGGTGTCAGCAGAGAGCACTGTGGACGGGTAAAAGAAATCAAGAAAAGAAAGGAACTTTCTCTTTAATATACAGCCGCTAATAAGTACTGGAAGGATAAAGATTTTTTTAATAGAAGTAAGTTACAAATCTGTTTAACTTTCTGGCACCAGTTGATTAAAATAAATAAATAAATGTTTTCCACCGGAGTACCCCTTTAAAACAAGAAAAAAAAAAAAAGGACTTTTATTGGACTTTCCTCGCTTTCTTTCTTGAGACATAGCACTGTTTATCTTACCTGAAATAGGTGGCGATACAAAGAATGACCACCAGCATGGGGTAATATATGTAAAAGCCATCAGCGATCAGCGGCAAGACCCTTAATGATCCCATAATCTGTGGGGGAAAAGATAAGAATGAAAAAGGATGACATTTCTAACAAGGCATTTACATGGGACTTGCAGGTCAGGGGACGTCTTGTACTCACTGACGTGTAGGCCGTCTGCTCAGAGTTTTGGTGGGATATTGACCCGTCCATGTGAGTCAGACCCAAGAAATTCAAGCATAAAGGAGGAGTCAATCGGCAAAACAACCTAAAGGAAGAAAAGTAAAGAGAGGATTGTTATACTAAATGTGGTTTAGAAATTGTTACAATTCCCCGGAGAAGACTGGACGAGACTCTGGACCAGTGTTTCCCAAGTGGATTGCCTCCAGCTGTTGCAAAACTACAACTCCCAGCATGCCCGGACAGCCGTCAGCTGTCCGGGCATGCTGGGAGTTGTAGTTTTGCAACAGCTGGAGGCGCCCCGCTTGGAAAAAAAACACTACTCTGGACTGTGTCATTCCAGGTTTTTACAAGTCTTAATGAATTGCTGCCCGATGCTTTTGACTTTGGTCCGGTGAATCTTAATGTTGAGTCACTCGCCTGTAATTCAGAATCATCTGATGTGCTAAGGAGTCACAAAACAGTCCCAATAGTTAAAGTCAGAGATGCCTTGCCCAATTTTTATCTGTTCAGGTCTAATGTATTTCATGTCTTCAGGACCACACACACAGACAGTTGTGACATTTTTAGTACATTTTATAATAATAATTGTCAAAGCCCAGTTAGTGAGGGTTGGTTAGAGGACAAGAAGAGTGCTATCAGACAGGAGAGAGCACAGAGGAGCGCTATCAGACAGGAGAGAGCACAGAGGAGCGCTATCAGACAGGAGAGAGCACAGAGAAGTCCTATCAGACAGGAGAGAGCACAGAGGAGTGCTATCTGACAGGAGAGAGCACAGAGAAGTCCTATCAGACAGGAGAGAGCACAGAGGAGTGCTATCTGACAGAAGAGAGCACAGAGGAGTCCTATAAGACAGGAGACAGCACAGAGGAGCCCTATCAGACAGGAGAGAGCACAGAGGAGCGCTATCAGACAGGAGAGAGCACAGAGGAGCGCTATCAGACAGGAGAGAGCACAGAGGAGCGCTATCAGACAGGAGAGAGCACAGAGGAGTGCTATCAGACAGGAGAGAGCACAGAGGAGTGCTATCAGACCGGAGAGAGCACAGAGGAGTGCTATCAGACCGGAGAGAGCACAGAGGAGTGCTATCAGACCGGAGAGAGCACAGAGGAGTGCTATCAGACAGGAGAGAGCACAGAGGAGTGCTATCAGAAGGGAGAGAGCACAGAGGAGTCCTATCAAAAGGGAGAGAGCACAGAGGAGTCCTATAAGACAGAGAGACAGAACAGAGGAGTGCTATCAGACAGGAGAGAGCACAGATTAGCACTATCAGACAGGAGAGAGCACAGATTAGCGCTACCAGAAAGGAGAGAGCACAGGGGAGCGCCATCAGACAGGAGAGAGCACAGAGGAGTGCTATCAGACAGGTGAGAGCACAGAGGAGTGCTATCAGACAGGAGAGAGCACAGAGGAGTGCTATCAGAAGGGAGAGAGCACAGAGGAGTGCTATCAGACAGGAGGGAGTACAGAGGAGCGCTATCAGACAGGAGGGAGTACAGAGGAGCGCTATCAGACAGGAGGGAGTACAGAGGAGCACTATCAGACAGGAGAGAGCACAGAGGAGTGCTATCAGATAGGAGGGAGTACAGAGGAGTCCTATCAGACAGGCGAGAGCACAGACTCATTGATTAGTCTTATGCAGAGTGCAGTGCTTGGCAATATTCAGAAGTCCCATAGACAGAGTGAGAAGAAGGGTGGCCGACCCTGTGCGCTGCCACTCCATTAACTTGGGCAAAGATTTGTTCTCTATTCTTGTAATATGTCAGGAGCCCGGCAGTCAGGACCCAACAATCAGTTAGTCCACAGGATAGGGGATAACCTAAAATATTTAGGTAACCTCTTTAAGCAGTTTACATGTCCCTATAGTTTTATTCTTCAGCCAGATGTGAAGGGGCTCAGAGTGTACCTTGTGCAGTCCAATATGGCTTCCAAAGAGTCTTGTGCACAAGTCACATTCTAACAGATAGCACCCATGTATGAGGAGACGCCAAGCTTTATAGAGCCAAGTCAGCAGCTGGACTCCCCAGCATGCACCTTATGTCTCCCAACGTCACATCAGCTGGAGAATTAAACTATAGAGAAACTTAGATGACCGAAAGGAAAAGAATTTAGAGTGAAGCCACTGGGACAAGAAATAAATATGAAGGTTATAAGATATTCTGTCACACCAGACTATACGTCTCATGTGAGAATCAGCGGCATATTTCAGAACAAAAAACACATAGGGGGAGATTTATCAAAACTTGTCTCCAGTTATTAGAGCAGGAAAAATACGTCTCGGCCATTACCTGAGAGCTCTGACAAGCACAGTGCAAGTGGATATTAGAACTTAGAAAACCCTGACAAGCTATGCTGCAGAGAGAGTGTGTATGTGTGTGTGTATATGTGTATGTGTGTGTGTATGTGTGTGTGTATGTGTGTGTGTATGTGTGTGTGTGTGTGTGTGTATATGTGTATGTGTGTATGTGTGTGTGTATGTGTGTGTGTATGTATGTGTGTGTGTATGTGTGTGTGTATGTGTGTGTGTGTATGTGTATGTGTGTATGTGTGTGTGTGTATGTGTGTGTGTGTGTATGTGTGTGTGTGTGTGTGTGTGTGTATATGTATATATGTGTATGTGTGTATGTATGTGTGTGTGTATATATGTGTATGTGTGTGTGTATGTGTGTATGTATATATGTGTATGTGTGTGTATGTGTGTGTGTGTATGTATGTGTATGTGTGTATGTGTGTGTGTATGTGTGTGTGTATGTGTGTGTGTATGTGTGTATATATGTGTGTGTGTGTGTGTGTATGTGTGTGTGTGTGTGTGCGTGTGTATGTGTGCATGTGTATGTGTGTATGTGTGCATGTGTATGTGCGTATGTGTGCATGTATGTGTATGTATATATGTGTGTGTGTGTATATGTGTGTGTGTATGTGTGTGTATGTGTATATGTGTGTGTATGTGTATGTGTGTGTGTGTGTGTGTGTGTATGTGTATGTGTATTTATATATGTGTGTGTGTGTGTGTGTATGTGTGTGTGTGTGTGTGTGTGTGTATGTGTATGTATGTGAGTGTGTATGTATGTGTATGTGTGTATGTATGTATGTGTATGTATGTATGTATGTGTGTGTATGTATGTGTATGTGTGTATATGTGTGTGTACGTATGTGTGTGTGTACGTGTGTGTGTATATGTATATATATATATATATATATATATATATATATATATATATATACACACATACATACGCACAATGCAGCATAGTCTGCTGCATTGTGTAGAGTGTTTCCAATTCACAAGAGCCCCTGTAGTAAATTTAGTAGTAAGTCCATGAAAGGACAGGCAATCCTCTAAAGACCAAGATGGGCCCCATATACTTACATCCCGCTGAACAGGAGGCTGTATGCGTCCGTTTGGTGATGGGAAGCAAAATAGTAATAGTTAAACACCCGGATCCTGAAGACTGTAGAATAAACACAGATACTCAAGAAGAATATGGTGAAGAAACAGGCCACCTGAAAGAAGCAAGGACACAAAATGGTCTTAAGCAAAATCTGCACAATATCAAGCAAAGTCTGTGATTATATGTAGTTTTAAACTAGATTGACACATTATGGTTTATTAATTGTATTTGGGAATCTCTTTATTTTTATAAATACCATTAAAAGATATGTGTGTATTATATATATATATAGATAGATAGATAGATAGATAGATATAGATATATATATTAGTAGATTTGAGTAGCCGTATTAGCCCAGTGATACAGATGCAAATCAAAACATTTTGCAGTATCTTGTACAGTGATCCCTCAACTTACAATGGCCTCAACATACACTAGTTTCAGCATACAATGGTCTTTTCTGGATCATTGTAACTTGAAACCAGACTCAACATACAATGCTATGGAATCTGCGAAACGTGTCAATGGCTGGAAGAACGGACCAATCAGAATGGACATTTCACTGGTAAAACCTGTGTATTCCTAAAGTGCATGCACTGACTGGTGTCTGGTAGCGCCCCCTACAGTACAGGGAGGTATTACATGTTCTGTACTACTCTTTACCTGTATTACTGAAGTGCATGCACTGACTGGTGTCTGGTAGCGCCCCCTACAGTACAGGGAGGTATTACATGTTCTGTACTCTTTACCTGTATTACTGAAGTGTATGCACTGACTGGTGTCTGGTAGTGCCCCCTACAGTACAGGGAGGTATTACATGTTCTGTACTCTTTACCTGTGCCAGAGTTAGCTGCTCCTTTGGACATCAGGTAAGGGCGGCTCCATTTTACTTTTTTTTATTTTGCGTGTTCTGTACAGGACATTGAAGAAGCTTCTTTCCTCTATATAGACCAGTGTTTCCCAAAGAGGGTGCCTCCCCAGCTGTTGCAAAACTACAACTCCCAGCATGCCCAGACAGCCGAAGGCTGGGAGTTGTAGTTTTGCAACAGCTGGAGGCACCCTGGTTGGAAACACTGAAATAAACAGTGATTTACAGCTCCCAGCAGATCTTTCTTACTTTTATATGTAAGGATTTGCTTTATCTATATTAGTTATCTACTTATTTTTCTTTAATCCTCACTTTTTCCTATTTTTGGATGACATTTTGATGGCTTCAGAACCAATTACCAGGTTTCCATAGAGTTATGGTCCCAACATACAATGGTCCCAACATACAATGGTCGTCCCGGAACCAATTAATATTGTAACTTGAGGGACCACTGTAACACCTTTTTTATTGGACTAACAGAGACAAGCTTTCGGGATTCCTCCCGTTATCAAGTCTATATACCCACGATAGGTTCTCTTTAAAGGAGACAAAGCTGTTTTCACAATTCACCCTAAAGATAATGGGGGATTCTGGAAGAAGTGTTGGCACATCCTAGCAATATTCTAATCACTTACTATGGTTGGAAAACCCCATAAATGGATCATCCCATTTCTAGGACGATAAAATAAAGGGGTTCTCCAGTGTTTTTTTTTTTATTTATTTATTTTTTTTTATTCATACTATATGGCCTGGCTGCAATAACAAAAATTGCAAACTTTAAATCTTACCCCCTTGCCGGGCCGATACTGGTCTCGTGTTTTTCAGCTCAGGTCTTCTCCTGCATTATGTAATAGGCCCAAGTCTTCTTTCTGGTGCCCGAGGCCCCTTACATCACAAAGCCATTTAGCGTATCACATACCAAAGCGGGATGCCGCTGCTGCAGCCAGCGATAAGCTCAACAGTGTGTTGGCACCAGAATGCGAAGAAGACAGGGGGCCAGATAGTGGGAGAGCAAAATCGGCGCCCCGGGGGAAAAGGCGGGAGGTAAGATAAGGTTTGTTGTTTTTGTTGTCGCAGCCCGAGCATATTCAGCCTTTAAAAATTGATAGCCTATCTTTAGAATAAGCGATCAATATTATAAAATCGGCAGGGACTTGACTCAGACACCACTGCCGTTCAGCTGTATGAAGGGGCTGTATGTTTAAAGGGGTACTCCGGTGCTTAGACATCTTATCCCCTATCCAAAGGATAGGGGATAAGATGCCTGATGGCAGGAGTCCCGCCGCTGGGGACCCCCGTGATCTTGCACGCGGCACCCCGTTTGTAATCAGTCCCCGGAGTGTGTTCCCCCGGAGGGCCTGTGACAGCAACCAAGCCCCCTCCCGTAGGCTTGCATTGAGGGGCGGAGCGTGACGTCACACGGGGGCGGAGGCATGACGTCACACGCCGTCGACCCTGTGGTCGCTGGTAATCAGACCCGGAGTGAACACGCTCCGGGGACTGATTATAAACGGGGTGCCGCGTGCAAGATCACAGGGGGTTCCCAGCGGCAGGACTCCCGCGATCATGCATCTTATCCCCTATCCTTTGGGTAGGGGATAAGATGTCTAAGCACCGGAGTACCCCTTGCTCATCTCCTCCAATTGCTGTACTATTTGTACCAGCGGTGCGAGATACTGCAGCATTGTCTGGTTCACTAGAAAGGTACAACACCGCAGCAAATAGTACAGAGACTGCAAGTAAAGGCAGAGGAAAACATGTAAAAGGCTGCAGCATTTGCATATAAACGAGCCCCTCTATGCCGATGGCACCCAATGGCATCCTGCAAGGAGTGATGATGATTGCGGTGTCTAAAATGCAAGGAATCCATACAGGTTAGCTTAGCAGAGCTGTTCGGGACCACTGCGGTAAAATTGCGGCATCCTGAACAGATGAGAGGACAACGGGAGGTGCCTTACCTTCTTTCTGGCTGTCCGATCGGCGTTTGATTGCTCCAAGTCTGAAATCCAGGCTTGAGCAATCAAGTGTAGAAAACACTGATCAATGCATTCCTATGGCAATGCATTGAACAGTGCCTGTAATCAGTGTATGCAATGTTATAGCCCCTAGAGGGGGCTATAACACTGCATAAAAAAAGTAAAAAAAAAAAAAAAAAGAAAAAGGTTAATAAATGTGATTTAACCCCTTCCCTAATAAAAATCAGAATCACCCCCTTTCCCATTTAAAAAAAAAAAGTGTGTAAATAAAAATAAAAACAACAAGTAGTATCGCCACGTGCGTAAATGTTCAAACTATAAAAATACGGTATATTGTTAATGAAACTGCAAGGTCAATGTCGTACGCGGCAAAAAAATCCAAAGTCCAAAATAGCGTATTTTTGGTCACTTTTTATACCATAACATTTTTTTATAAGAAAACTATCAAAAAGTCCGATCAAAACAAAAATGGCGCAAAAAATGAGCCCTGTTCGTAGAAAAAATAAAAAAGTTATAGGGGTCAGAAGATGATAATTTTAAACGTATACATTTTCCTGCATGTAGTTATGATTTTTTCCAGAAGTGCGACAAAATCAAACCTATATAAGTAGGGTATCATTTTAACCGTATGGACCTACAGAATAAAGAGAAGGTGTAATTTTTACCGAAAAATGTATTACGTAGAAACGGAAGCCCCCAAAATTTACAAAATGGTGTTTATTTTTCAATTGTGTCGCACAATGATTTTTTTCCCCCGTTTCGCCATCGATTTTTGCAAAATTGAAAGGGTTATGATTTTTAAAATGTAAAGAGGAAAAAACGAAAGTGCAAAAACTGAAAAACGCCCAGTCCTTAACCCCTTAAGGACTCAGCCCATTTTGGCCTTAAGGACTCAGACAATTTAATTTTTACGTTTTCATTTTTTCCTCCTCGCCTTCTAAAAATCATAACTCTTTTATATTTTCATCCACAGACTAGTATGAGGGCTTGTTTTTTGCGCGACCAGTTGTCCTTTGTAATGACATCACTCAGTATATATTAAAATGTATGGCGCAACCAAAAAACACTATTTTTGTGGGGAAATTAAAACGAAAAACGCAATTTTGCTAATTTTGGAAGGTTTCGTTTTCACGCCGTACAATTTATGGTAAAAATGACGATTGTTCTTTATTCTGAGGGTCAATACGATTAAAATGATACCCATTATTATATACTTTTATATTATTGTTGCGCTTAAAAAAAAATCACAAACTTTTTAACCAAATGAGTACGTTTATAATCCCTTTATTTTGATGACCTATAACTTTTTTATTTTTCCGTATAAGCGGCGGTATGGGGGCTCATTTTTTGCGCCATGATCTGTACTTTTTTTTGATACCACATTTGCATATAAAAAACTTTTAATACATTTTTTATAATTTTTTTTTTAATAAAATGTATTAAAAAGTAGGAATTTTGGACTTTTAAATTTTTTTTTCGTTCACGCCGTTCACCGTACGGGATCATTAACATTTTATTTTAATAGTTCGGACATTTACGCACGCGGCGATACCAAATATGTCTATAAAAAATGTTTTTTACGCTTTTTGGGGGTAAAATAGGAAAAAACGGACGTTTTACTTTTTTATTGGGGGAGGGGATTTTTCACTTTTTTTTTACTTTTACTTTTACATTTTTTTAATTTTTTTTTTTACACTTGAATAGTCCCCATAGGGGACTATTCATAGCAATACCATGATTGCTAATACTGATCTGTTCTATGTATAGGACATAGAACAGATCAGTATTATCGGTCATCTCCTGCTCTGGTCTGCTCGATCACAGACCAGAGCAGGAGACGCCGGGAGCCGCACGGAGGAAGGTGAGGGGACCTCCGTGCGGCGTTATGAATGATCGGATCCCCGCAGCAGCGCTGCGGGCGATCCGATCGTTCATTTTAATCGCGAACTGCCGCAGATGCCGGGATCTGTATTGATCCCGGCACCTGAGGGGTTAATGGCGGACGCCCGCGAGATCGCGGGCGTCGGCCATTGCCGGCGGGTCCCTGGCTGCGATCAGCAGCCGGGATCAGCCGCGCATGACACGGGCATCGCTCCGATGCCCGCGGTTATGCTTAGGACGTAAATGTACGTCCTGGTGCGTTAAGTACCACCTCACCAGGACGTACATTTACGTCCTGCGTCCTTAAGGGGTTAAAGGGGTATTCCAGGCAAAAACTTTTTTTATATATATATCAACTGGCTCCGGAAAGTTAAACAGATTTGTAAATTACTTCTATTAAAAAATCTTAATCCTTCCAATAGTTATCAGCTTCTGAAGTTTTCTGTCTAACTGCTCAATGATGATGTCACGTCCCGGGAGCTGTGCATGATGGGAGAATATTCCCATAGGAACTGCACAGCTCCCAGGACGTGAGTCATCAGAAAGCAGTTAGACAGAAAACAACAACTCAACTTCAGAAGCTAATAACTATTGGAAGGATTAAGATTTTTTTAATAGAAGTAATTTACAAATCTGTTTAACTTTCCGGAGCCAGTTGATGTATAAAAAAAAGGTTTTTGCCTGAAATACGTAAAGATACGTTTGAATGTCGTAACCCCCCCCCCCCAAGAAAGCCTCTTCTTACCTCAATGTAAATATAATTGTAGGTTCTTTCAGCTTGTTGTATGAACACAGCGAAGAGAGACAGGACCGGACTTGTGCTGAAGAACGTGCACTCAGACCACACCACGACAGCAGAGAAGATCACCAGGACCACAGCCAGGATCCGAGAACACCAGGGGCGCAACAAACACTCCCAGTACCACTCTGTGCAGGAGAAGAGACGCTCATCACATCACATGACATTTAACCCATCCCAAACCCAAATATTCCCTGGTGGGCACTGGCACTGAAAATTTTCAAAGCCTGTATCACAGTGTTTCCCAACCAGGATGCCTCCGGCTGTTGCAAAACTACAACTCCCAGCATGCACGGACAGCCAACGGCTGTCCGGGCATGCTGGGAGTTGTAGTTTTGCAACAGCTGGAGGCACACTGGTTTGGAAACACTGCTGTAACATCTTCTGTCATCACTACTGTTGTGATCACTTGTCGAGATAGTGACCAACTTGAAGGAAAGAAAGTCCTATACCCACCACCATCCTTCATAGTACCATAATAAGCACCATACTGGTGACGTTTAAAGCAACCTATGACCCAACCATACGCATTGGCTATACAAACGCACTGGAGGGTACACTAGCTGTTTAAAAAAAAAAAAAAAAATACATTCCTGTACAGAGAACTAGAGATGAGCGAACTTACAGTAAATTCGATTCGTCACGAACTTCTCGGCTCGGCAGTTGATGACTTTTCCTGCATAAATTAGTTCAGCTTTCCGGCGCTCCGGTGGGCTGGAAAAGGTGGATACAGTCCTAGGAGACTCTTTCCTAGGACTGTATCCACCTTTTCCAGCCCACCGGAGCACCGGAAAGCTGAACTAATTTACGCAGGATAAGTCATCAACTGCCGAGCCGAGAAGTTCGTGACGAATCGAATTTACTGTAAGTTGGCTCATCTCTATAGAGAACAACAAAGTTCAAATGCTCAAAGTTCAATCTTTTGCATTAAAGGGGTACTCTACTGGAAAACATTTTTTTTATTTTTTTTTTTATATCAACTGGTGCCAGAAAGTTAAGAGATTTGTAAATGACTTCTATTTAAAAATATTAACCCTTCCAGTACTTATCAGCTGCTGTATGTTCCAGAGAAAGTTCTTTACTTTTTTTTTTTATTTCTGCCTTTCTGCCTGACCACAGTGCTCTCCGCTGACACCTCTGTCCATTTTAGGAATTCTCCAGAGTAGGAGCAAATCGCCCATAGAAAACATATCCTGCTCTGGACAGTTCCTGCCATGGACAGAGGTGTCAGCAGAGAGCACTGTGGTCAGACAGAAAGAAAATAAAAATTAAAAAAAAGAACTTCCTGTGGAGCATTTAGCAGCTGATAAGTACTGGAAGGATTAAGATTTTTAAATAGAAGTCATTTACAAAATCTGTTTAACTTTCCGGCACCAGTTGATTTAAAAAAAACAAATTCAGTTTTCCAGAGGAGTACCCCTTTAAAACGAAAGGAACTCTAAGAGTTCACAAACCGTAGCGCCATGTTAGCTGCATTTCCACTGTGTACGAGTAGTAAGAACGCAGAATGAACAGGTTACGAAAGACGGAGAAGAAACAGGAAAGATGGACTGTAACGCAAAGCAATTGTAAAATACGGATATTAAAGGAGTAATTTGGAGCTGTATCATTTATTCGCTATCCAAAAGGATAGGAAATAAATGTCTGATTGCAGGGGGTTCGACCGCTGGATCCCTTGCGATCTCCTGCATGGCGCACCGTTCTCCCAATGAATGGAGCGGTGTCAACATGTCCCCTCCATGCATCTCTATGGGAGAGCCAGAGATACAGCAGTCATGGGTTAACAGTCTCCATGCACAGAGTGGAGACCGTGAGGGTCCAAGCGGTGACCAGACACTTATTCCCTATTGTTTAGCACCAAGTACTCCTTTAACCAGCGTAGCGGTATTCCCGAGAGTGACTCGGGGTTAATTTTCGCTGCTAGAAACGGTAACCCCGAGTTACGCTCGGGGTAGAATTGCAGAGTTTCTGTGCGGGCTGCACAATATATCGCAAAAGCAATCGAATCACGATTTTTGCTTTTTGCGATATAGCGATGCGGCCCCCCGGTAGAACATGCGATTATCTGCTGGGGTCGGCTCCCGTTGCGGGGGCCGCCCAGAGCAGGTAAAGACATATACTAAAAGTCAGTGTTTCTCAATCAGGGGGCCTCCAGATGTTGCAAAACTACAACTCTCAGCATGCCCGGACAGCCTTTGGCTGTCCGGGCATGCTGGGAGTAGTAGTTTCACAACAGCTGGAGGCACGCTGGTAGAAAAACACTGAGCTAAGTGTAAAAGTAAAAAAGGAGGAAAATAAAACCTTTTGCTCACCTAATCCCGGTCCCTGAAGATGCCGTTCCCCTCCATGTGCTCCGGTCCCTGCTCTCTTCACTATTCATCTTGCAGGACCTTTCACTTTTCAGCCAATCACAGGCCGCAGTGGTTTCAAGCCAGTGATTGGCTGAAGGGGAAAGGGCTTGTTCTGCAGCAAATACACTAGGTTTGAAATCTGCCCGACAAACCCAGTGTATCCTGCTGCAGGACAAGGTGACAAGGGGGGGGGGGGGGGGGGATGTGACAAGGGGGGATGTGACGGGGCGGGAGGGGAATGTGACAAGGGGGGGGGGGGGGAGAATGTGACAAGGAGGGGGGAGATGTGAAATTTCAATGCAAAAAATTGTACCGCTTTTGTTACAAATTTCCAGACAGAATCATACCGCCAGGGAGGTTAAAGAAGAAGTCCTATGCCGATAAGTACAGAAAAATGTATCCCCTATCCGCAAGATAGCTGTGGCCCCCTCCCCCCGCGATCTCCTGTACAGACCCCCAGCTATCCTCAGCTCTCCCATAGAGATATATGGAGGGGGCGTGGCGGCCCCCGTTTCGGGTGGGGGTCATGACGCGCCACTCTGTCGAAGAGACAGGAGCACCTTACAGGAGATCGCGGGGGACCACAGCACTCAGACCCCCGTGATCTAAAACTTATCCCCTAGGGCAGTGGTCTCCAACCTGCGGACCTCCAGATGTTGCAAAACTACAACTCCCAGCATGCCCGGACAGCCAACGGCTGTCCGGGCATGCTGGGAGTTGTAGTTTTGCTACATCTGGAGGTCCGCAGGTTGGAGACCACTGCCCTAGGGGATACGTTTTTCTGGGACTACTCTTGAAGGGGGTTATCCAGGAATAGAAAAACAGAGCTAATTTCTTTCAAAAACAGCTCAACGTCTGTCCCCAGGTTGGGTGTGGTTTTACAACTTGGCTCCATTCACTTCAATGGAACTGAGCTGCAGAGCCACACCCAACCTGGAGACAGACGGGGAGTGGTTTTTGATAGAGAGTCGCTCTGTTTTTCTATTCCTGGATAACCCATTTAACTCTAATCCACACAGGAAGGAGTAGAGAACGTACCAACAGCGGGGGTGTAGAAGTGCCTGGTGATCCAGCTTTCTGGCTCCTGAGGAGGGAAGGTATGTACAAACTGTCTGGCAGCGCTCATCTCGTTCTTCGCTACATCCTCCAGATGAAAAGCTTGTTCCAGCAGCATGCGCCATTGGACCTGTGTGCGGTTATGTCTCTGGACAGCGTAATTTACCTGCGGACAGAGAAATAAAAGAGTTTTAAGAGAATGCATCACCTAGTTAGAAACTGGGTTGTCTTTCGCAGCATTTAGCGATATGCTTTACGACAAGCCCCATGGACACAGATACAAGAACATCTCTAGATCCGATTCTATGTAACTTGTGAGACTTGTAAGCATGCTCTATGACCTGTGCAGATGTCATCCTATAGGGGAGGTGGGGGCTGAGCTCCTATTGTCTTTATGTACTGTTGTCACCTTTTACATGCTGTACAGATCACTTTCCAGCAGCCTTGTCCTTATCACTGATAGAACAGGAAGTCTCAGCTTAGGTTTTAGGCCAGACTGACATCTGAATGATTTTAGAAATATATTTAAAGGGGTAGTCCAGTGGTGAAAAACATATCCCCTACCCTAAGGATAGGGGATAAGTTTGAGATCGCGGGGGGTCCGACCGCTGGGGCCCCCTGCGATCTCTCTGTACGGGGGCCAGGCTCTCCGGCCAGATAGCGGGTGTTGACCCCCGCACGAAGCGGCGGCCGACACGCCCCCTCAATACATCTCAATGGCAGAGCCGGAGATTGGCGAAGGCAGCGCTTCGGCTCTGCCATAGAGTTGTATTGAGGGGCGTGTCGGCCGACGCCTCGTGCGGAGGTCGACACGCCCCCTTCCCGTGGGCTGTCGGGGCCCCGTACAGGAGATCGCGGGGGGCCCCAGCGGTCGGACCCCCTGCGATCTCAAACTTATCCTCTATCCTTAGGATAGAGGATAAGTTGTTCACCACTGGGTCACCACTGGACTACTCCTTTAATATAGATTGTAAAATGGAAAATTAGTAAGAAAAAAAAAAGAATTATTTTCTTTAGTATAAAAACTTGATTTAACCCTTTAACGATAATGGATGTAAATGTAAGTCATGGTGCGGTGGTACTTGGCGCACCATGACGTACATTTAAGCCGTATAATGACCGCGAGCACCGGAGCGGCACTCTCATCATGCACGGCAGGTCCCGGCAGCTTTCAGCAGCCAGGGACCCACAGGTAATGGCGGACATCAGCGATTGCGCCGATGTCCGCCATTAACCCCTCAGATGCTGTGATCAATAAAGATCACGGCATCTGCGGCAATTAAAATGGATGATTGGATTGCCTGAAGCACTGCCGCGGGGATCCGATCATCCAGCATGGCGGTCGCAGGTCCCCTTCACCTGACTCCGGCCGTCTCCAGGGGTCTTCTGCTCTAGTCTGAGATCGAGCAGACGATGACCGATAATACTGATCAGTGCTATGCCATATGCATAGCACCGAACAGTATTAGCAATCAAATGATTGCTATAAATGGTCCCGTGGGAACATAAATAGTGTAATAAAAATTTTTTTTTTAAAGTTCAAAAAAAATTTTGAAAAATCCTCTCTCTCCCAATAAAAATGTGTCATCCCATTTTACCTCCAAAAAGCGTATAAAAAAATAAAAATAAATAAATAAATAAATAAATAAATAAAAGAAAATGAACAAATTTGGTATCGCCGTGTGCATAAAAGTCCGACCTATCAAAATATATTGTTAATTATCCCATATGGTGAACGGCGTAAAACGTAAAAAAAAAAAAAAATAATAAAAATGCCAAAATTGCTGCTTTGTCACATTTTATTCCCTTTCCCTTAAAAAAAAAAAATTTATAATAAGTAAAATATAAGCAAAAGTGGTACCGATAAAAACTACAGAACACAGCACAAAAATTAGCCCTCATAACGCCCCATATACGGAAAATGAGAAAGTTATAGGTGGTCAAAATAGGGCAATTTCAAACATGCAAATTTTGTTAAAATAGTGTGAGATTTTTTTTTTTTTTTTTAAACTGGTATAATTATAGAAAAGCATATAACATGGGGATCATTTTAATCGTATTGACCCACAGAATAAAGAAAACATGTCATTTTTACTGTAAAGTGTACAGCGTGAAAACGAAAACCTTCCAAAATTTGCTAAAAATTGTGTTTTTCTCCACATAAATATTTTTTTGGTTGCGCCGTACATTTTATGGTAAAATAAGTGATGTCATTAGAAATACAATTGGTGACGCAAAAAACAAGCCCTCATATGGGTCTGTGGATGGAAATATAAGAGAGTTATGATTTTTAGAAGGCGAGGAGGAAAAAACAAAAATGCAAAAATAAAACTGGTCTGGTCCTTAAGGGTTTAAACAATAGACAATTTTCTGATTACACATTTCTTTAAAGATGGTCTCACATTATAAAGGGGTACTCCGCTGCTCGGGGTTTGGAACAAACTGTTCCGAACTCTGGAACTGGCGCCGGGAGCTCGTGATGCCATAGACCCGCCCCCCTCATGACGTCACGCCCCGTCAATGCAAGTCTATGGGAGGGGGTGTGACTGTCGTCACGCCCCCTCCCATAGACTTGCATTGAGGGGGTGGGGCGTGACATCATGAGGGGGCAGGGCTATAATGTCACAAGCTCCTGGCGCAGGCTCCAGCATTCGGAACAGTTTGTTCCAAACCCTGAGCAGCGGAGTACCTCTTTTATAATTATTGGGCAGACATTTTGACCTCCCAATACCTCACAAGGTTCATGTGTTGTCTATGGGGAGGGGTAAGATGCAGCCCGACAGCTCTGGTGCCGGATTATTCTTCCCAGAACAAAAAGGATCAGGTGGTAAAAATCCAACACACAAGACTCTTCAATCCATCAGCATCATCTGATGAGGAGAGTCGTGAGGCCGCCCTACACCTTGGTCCACCAAACCCAGAGACGAGTTCAGCCAACTTTAGTGTCAGGTATATGGGCACCTTTAAGGCTATGTTCACATGTTGGAATTTGTGTGTGAAATTTCCCATTGGAATTTTGCAGGGAGATTATGCAGCAGCAGAAGCCTATTGTAGTCAATGAGGTTCTACTTCGCTGTGCACACAACGGAATTTCCGCGCCATCTTGGGCGGAAATTCCGTTGTGTGCACAGTGGAGAAGAATTCTGATTCCCATCTCCGCAGAACAAATAAACCTGTCCATTCTTTGTGCAGACTCCGCACGGAAGGCTTAGCCATCTAAGATGCCTGATCGCGGGAGTCCCGCCGCTTGGGACCCCCGGGATCATGCACGCGGCACCCCATTTGTAATCAGTCCCCGAAGCGTGTTCACTCCAGGACTGATTACCGGCGACTATAGGGTTCGCGGCGTGTGACGTCACGCCCCCGTGTGATGTCACGCTCCGCCCCTCAATGCAAGCCTACGGGAGGGGGCGTGATAGCTATCACGCCCCCTCCCGTAGGCTTGCATTGAGGAGCGGAGCGTGACATCAAACGGGGGCGGAACGTCATGACATGATGGGGGCGTGACATGCGTGACATGAGTCCCCAACGGCGGGACTCCCGCGATCAGGCATCTTATCCCCTATCCTTTGGATGGGGTATAAGATGTCTAAGCACCGGAGTACCCCTTTAATATTCAGTTTATCTTCTTCCTATGAAGCCTGGAAATGAATACTAATAGTCACATAGCCCGCTCCTCCAGAATGTGTAGGTTACCTGCTTATGAAGTTTTACAAGCACCTTCTCACTGGGATAGTTGATGTTTTTCTCCTCAAAGTCTTCGTAGTCATCCATGTTTCTCCCCATTTTTTCTTGGTACTCGGGAGGACACTGGAAAATTAGACAATGGCAAAAAATATATATTATCATTTTACTTTATAAGGCCCCTTTCCCACTGCTGTTGTGCCTCGTTGAAAACACCCATTAGGCTTTTATTTTATTTATTTATTTTTATGTCTTTAACATCCGTTATCCGGACGGGCAACAACGGGTCCCGACAGATCTCATTTACTACTATTATGGGATTCGTCAGGGCAAAAAAAAAAAAAAAAGACATCGGATGATGTATTTTTGAAAGAATCCTTAAATCAGTTATTTAGAAGTATGAAGCTCCACATGGAAACATAGAACTCTATGTAAACCATGTAAGACTTAACCTACTAAATAATAAAGAGACCAGACAAATTATTTGGGTTGATAAAGGCTGCGATGTTTATTAATATTTAAAGTGTACCTGTCGTCAACAAAAACCTTTTACATAATGTAGATAATACCATTATATGTATATTTGTAATATACATTGGTTAAAAAAATATGTATACTGCATTTTTGTCCCTGCAGCTATTGCCTGTGTTTCTCTATGAGGAATCCAAATACAGAAAGGGAGGGTAGGACAAGCGAAGATCTGTGCAGCGGGGGCAAGCGATATAGGGGATGGCCTTCAAATCCACGTTCTATATTGTATATATGTTCTTTTATTCTGATTAGAGATGAGCAAATTTACAGTAAATTGATTCGTCACGAACTTCTCGGCTCGGCAGTTGATGACTTATCCTGCATAAATTAGTTCAGCTTTCAGGTGCTCCCGTGGGCTGGAAAAGGTGGATACAGTCCTAGGAGACTCTTTCCTAGGACTGTATCCACCTTTTCCAGCCCACCGGAGCACCGGAAAGCTGAATTAATTTATGCAGGATAAGTCATCAACTGCCGAGCCGAGAAGTTCGTGATGAATCAAATTTACTGTAAGTTTGCTCATCTCTAATATATATCCTACACATATGAGCACGTTAACACTTCTTTATACCTAATATTGCATATTCTATTCCCTTTTTTTAGCGTTCCCGTTTTTATTCCACCACACCACCAGTTGGCTTTTAAATACTCATTCATAAGTCTAAACATATTTTTAGGTACGTCCTTTGTATTCATCGATTCTGATATTGGGTGCATTTAATCTAATTTCTTTCCATTAAACCATCACCATCTTGTCAACTCAGCGCGTACTCTCATTATATATATTTTCAGTTATTACTCAATGCTGTGTAAGGTATAGGGAAAAGCATACGATAGTACCGCAGCAGAGTAGGCCCTCTCTCTCACACCCTCCAGCGCTTGTGTACATCCATTTATTGTAATTTACAAATCTGTTTAAAGGGGTATTCCAGGCAAAAACTTTTTTTTTATATATCAACTGGCTCCGGAAAGTTAAACAGATTTGTAAATTACTTCTATTAAAAAATCTTAATCCTTCCAATAGTTATTAGCTTCTGAAGTTGAGTTGTTGTTTTCTGTCTAACTGCTTTCTGATGACTCACGTCCCGGGAGCTGTGCAGTTCCTATGGGGATATTCTCCCATCATGCACAGCTCCCGGGACGTGACATCATCATTGAGCAGTTAGACAGAAAACTTCAGAAGCTAATAACTATTAGAAGGATTAAGATTTTTTAATAGAAGTAATTTACAAATCTGTTTAACTTTCCGGAGCCAGTTGATATATATATATATATAAAAAAAAAAAAAGTTTTTGCCTGGAATACCCCTTTAACTTTCGTGACACCAGTTGATTTGAAAAAAAATGTTCTTCCACCAAAGTAACCCTTTAAGGACCCTAACTCTATGGCTGCAACCTTGCTCCTCCCTATCTACGTGGCCTAGTTCGGGCACCAGATAGTCCTATGTACGACGCTCTTCTATGCAATTGCGCCTAGATTGTACGCACAGACTGACAAATCTACTCTAGTCATCTTCTCATTACCTTTCTTAAAATGGTGTCCACACATTTCCGCAAGGGGTGGTTGTATTTGATGCATTCGTTCACTTTACGAACTTCCTGCATGAGAGAAATGATGACAAAGAGTTAATGGGTATCCTGTTAATGTATGGCAGTATGATGATGGAGAGCAGAGAGAAGGAATAGGATCGCCCTCACCTCCATGACGTCCTCCAGGTTCTCTTCAGCGTCTGCCTTCTCAGTCATTAGTTTGGCTGCTTTAAAGTAGGTCTTCATGAGCAGATAGCCTTTCTTTGCCCCGTTCCAGTGAGAACGTGGGATCTCTACCAGGCCGTACCCCATCAGCAACACCAAAAGGAAAAGACCCCACGTGTTGGCTGCTGCTATTCCTATAGTCTGCAACTGGTACCTGAAAAACAAGAGCAAAGCTTATGTTTGGTGGGGGCATGGCTTTAGGTGGAGGCTGTGTGCCAGGGGCGTACCCTCCTCACATGGGACATTAGGCCCGATCTGCTACAACAAATGTCTCAAATCAAATCTACGCCAACTTAGAGATGGCTTAAAGGGGTACTCCAGGGAAGAATATATTTATATATATTCACACATACATACACACCACACTTCTTGGATATGTTCCCTGTAAACCATACTGCCTGATATGCATGGCTGCTGTGGCCCCGGTTGTCTTCTCTGACTGCTTCATATACAATGCCATTCTTCTCTCCCCTTACATACATCTCCCAGCAATCATTGCAGCTCTGCCAGCCCCCACCCTCCTGCTCTGAGCAACAGAGAGAGAGAGAGAGAGGTTCAGTGTCTGATTGGCTGAGGCTGCACACACCTCCCAGTTCTCAGCACTAAAGAGAACGTGACTCATCAGTGCAGGGCAGAAACCACATGGTCTGTGTCTCTCAGGAGGGTGGGGGCTGCTTTCAGAGAGGGAGACTTGGACAGAGAGAGTGGATGGCTGGATGATGTCATTCCCTAACTTCATGCATGTAAGTGACAACCAAAGAGGGAAACTTTTCTATATAGATAATTAATGATATTTAGACAATTATAGGTTGATGAGAGGGAAATGATGGGTTATGTTCCCTGGAGTACACCTTTAAATTTAAGCGCACGGGCAGCCATGGAGCTACTGAATTTACTGAGAGGCATGCACCTCTTAGTAAATCTAGTGCAGTTTGAATGGGCAGAACTTTATAGGTAAACACCACACTAAGTAAATATCCCCAAATGTGTGAACACAGCCTCAGGAGGTGCATAACTTCTATATACCTGGATCCCAGAGATAGCAGCAACAGTATACAGATCAGGGAGGGGAGAGGTGGAGTTTGGAAGCTGCCTAGAAGGATCTGACAGCTGATAATGTCATCCTGTAGTTAATAGGAAGTCAGCTGACCCAGAACTAACTACTTCCTCTGACACGATAAACACTGATTTTTCTGCAGGTCAAACTGTTGATCACATGACCCAGCTACAGTAATGAAACGCACGGATGCAGCTGTGCCAGAAAGAAACAGATGCACTGTACGACTAGTGACTATGGGCAAAAAACAAAACAAAACCAGAAGTGCTGTCAATAGTAATAACAGCATCTGCAAAGGGATTGTTACCATCATCGACACTACAATTGCTGGAGCTCACAGAGCAAGGTGAATATTAAAGGAGTATTCCAGGAAAAAACTTTTAATATATCAACTGGCTCCAGAAAGTTAAACAAATTTGTAAAATTACTTCTATTAAAAAAATCTTAATACTTCCAGTACTTATCAGCTGCTGAAGTTGAGTTGTTCTTTTCTGTCTGACCACAGTGCTCTCTGCTGACACCTCTGCATGTCTCAGGAACTGTCCAGAGTAGGAGCAAATCCCCATAGCACACCTCTAATGCTTCGGATAGTTCCTGAGACAAGCAGAGGTGTCAGCAGAGAGCTCTGTGGTGAGAAAGAAAAGAACAACTGTTGCAAAACTACAACTTCCAGCATGCTCTTCGGCTGTCGGTGCATGCTGGGGGTTGTAGTTATGTAACAGCTGGAGGCACACTGGTTGCGAAACACTGAGTTAAGTAACAAACTCTCAGTGTTTTGCAACCAGTGTGCCTCCAGCTGTTGAATAACTACAACCCCCAGCATGCACGGACAGCCAAAGAGCATGAAGGGATTGGTAGTTTTACAACAGCTGGAGGTTTAAACCCCCCTCCCGCATGTGAATGTACAGGGTACATTCACACGGTCGGGTTTACAGTGAGTTTCTCATTGCAAGTTAAAGATGCAACAAATTTTACGCTGCAGCTCAAACTCCCAGCGGTGAAAGTACCCTAAAAACACTACACTACACAAAATAAAGGGGAAAACACTACATATACCCCTTACACAGTTTTGAACAGTGGTCCATGAAAATTAAAAATTATAATTTTTCATTTGCACAGCTCACTGTTCCAAAGATCTGTCATTGGGGTGTAAATGCTCACTGCACCCCTTATTAAATTCTGTGAGGGGTGTAGTTTCCAAAATAGGCTCCCGACTTCTATTCTAAATGTCCTATTGGGTTCAATTCTCTCACCAAAAGCATAATGGCGCTACTTCTCTTCTGAGCATTGTCGTTCGCCTGCAGAGCACTTTACATCCACATTTAAAAAAATGTTGGGCTTTTTCTCCTATTACCCCTTGTGAAATGGAAAATTTGGGGTAACACCAGCATTTTAGTGAAAAATTTCTTATTTTTCTTTTACACGTCCAACTTTAGCGGAAATTTGTCAAATACCTGTGGGGTGTTAAAGGGTACCTCTCAAACAAAACTTTTGATATATTATAGATTAATGTATGCAGAATAACTTTACAATTGCATGTTATTAAAAAATATGCTTCTTTCTATTTAATTTTCCACTTTGAAGAAATGACCACTAGGGGTCTCCCTACCAGTCCTGGCAGCAAGCATTTCAGACTCATGCTGGAGTCCTAAACACTACGAGCTGCCAGTCTGCTTTGTTCACAAAGGAGAACACTCAGAGCTGCCAGCCTGCTTTGTTCACAGCCTGTTTGGCTGTGAACAAAGCAGGCTGGCAGCTCTGAGTGTTTAGGACTCCAGCATGAGACAGAAATGCTTGCTGACAGGACTGATCAGGAAAAATACAATAGAAAGAAGCATATTTTTCATTAACATGCTATTGGAAAGTTATTCAACATTCATTAATCTAAACTATATCAAAAGTTTATTTGATGAGAGGTACCCTTTAAGGCTCACTGTACCCCTTGTTAGGTTCCTTGAGGGGTGTTTTTTCACAAATCGTATGCCATGTGGTGCTTTTTTTTTTTTGCTGTTCTGGCACAATAGGGGCTTCCTAAATGCGACATGCCCCCCAAAAAAACTTTTCAGCAAAATTCACTCTCCAAAATCCCATTTTCGCTGCTTCCCTTTTGAGCCCTCTAGTGCACCCACAGAGCACTTTATGTTCACATATGAGGTATTTCCTTACTCAAGAGAAATTGGGTGATACATTTTGGGGGGCAATTTTTCTCCTTTTACCCCCTGGGTATACAAGAACAATGGAGATTTTGAATTTTCTCCTTCACTTTGCTGCTATTCCTGTGAAACACCTAAAGGGTTAACAAACCTTTTGAATGTCATTTTGAATACTTTGAGGGGTGCCGTTTTTATAATGGGGTAATTTATGGGGTATTTCTAATATGAAGACCCTTCAAATCCACTTCAAAACTGAACTGGTCCATGAAAAATTCAGATTTTGAAAATTTTGTGAAAAATTGGAAAATTGCTGCTGAACTTTGAAGCCCTCTGGTGTCTTCCAAAAGTAAAAACATGTCAACTTTATGATGCAATCACAAAGGAAACATATTGTATATGTGAATCAATATATAATTTATTTGGAATGTCTATTTTCCTTAAAAGCAGAGAGCTTCAAATTTAGAAAAATTATACATTTTCAAATTTATCGTGAAATTTTTGAATTTTTTCACCAAGAAATTATGCAAGTATCGACGAAAATGTATCACTATGTTAAAGGGGTTCTCCCCTGGAAAACATTTTATTAATCAACTGGTGCCAGAATTTTAAACAGATTTGTAAATTACTTCTATTTTAAAATCTTAATCCTTCCAGTACTTATCAGCTACTGTATGTTCCAGAGGAAGTTATCTTCTTTTTGAATTTCCTTTCTGTCTGACACCTCTGCTGCTCTCTGCTGACACCTTTGTGCATTTTAGGAACTGTCCAGAGCAGGATAGCTTTGCTATGGGGATTTTCTCCTGCTCTGGACATTTCCTAAAATGGACAGAGGTGTCAGCAGAGAGCACTGTGGTCAGACAGAAAGGAAATTCAAAAAAGAAAAAACTTCCTCTGTAGTATACAGAAGCTGATAAGTACTGGAAGGGTTAAGATCTTTAAATAGAAATCATTTACAAATCTGTTCAACTTTCTGGCACCAATTGATTGGGAAAAAAAATGTTTTCTAGTGGAGTACCCCTTTAATGTAGACTCTCACGAAAAAACTCTCTCGGAATCAAATTCATACATAAAAGCATCCAGGAGTATTAATGCTTAAAGTGACAGTGGTCAGATGTGCAAAAAATGCTCTGGTCCTTAAGGTGAAAATGAGCTGAGTCCTTAAGGGGTTAAAATACATAACAAAATAGTTCTCTGCATCCTCAAGGATATTTTTTGGTCATGCAAACAGGGTCTTAGTTCAGACAAAAGATAACATGGTGACAGACTACTTACCATTCAAGGTGAAATTTTGGGTGGACAGCAACATATATTAATAGGGCGCCAAAGATCAACAAGTACGTCCCATAATAAATGGCGTTCTCGATCAGGGCTGTTTTAATTTTCCCAGTGATAGAAAAGCCCCCAGATCGAGCATAAGATTGCATGAAGGGCAGCAGGATCCTGCAAGCGAAAGGTACAGCATTATATAGCACAGTGTTTCCCAACCAGGGGGCCTCCAGCTGCTGCAAAACTACAGCTCACAGCATGCCTGGACACCAGACATTTACAGTATATATAATCAAAGGGTGGTCATACAGTTCATGCCGAAAGTCTTAAGACCCTTTTTATTTCTTTCACTATTTGTTATGTTGTGGCCTTGTGCCATGTTTCTTAGCTGATCCTCTCAAGCTCTAATAGGTTGGATGGGGACGGCCGGTGGTAGCCATTTACAGGTCTCTCCAGAGATGTCCTATTGGGTTCAAGTAAGGACTCTGGATGGAAAACTCAAGGACATTAAGTATCTCCTGGGTTGTCTTTGCTGTGTGCTTAGGGTCATTGTCTTTTTAGAAGGTGAATCTTTAGGCGAGTTTAGAGCAACCCCCCATCCACAGCATGATCACTGTAGGGATGGTATTGGGCAGGTGATGGGCAGTGCCTGGTTTCCTCCAGACATGATGCTGCCTCCACCATGATCACTATAGGAATAGTATTGAGCAGGTGATGGGCAGTGCCTGGTTTCCTCCAGACATGATGCTGCCCCCACCATGATCATTGTAGGGATGGTATTGGGCAGGTGATGGGCAGTGCCTGGTTCCCCCCAGACATGATGCTGCCCCCACCATGATCACTGTAGGGATGGTATTGGGCAGGTGATGGGCAGTGCCTGGTTTCCTCCAGACATGATGCTGCCCCCACCATGATCACTGTAGGGATGGTATTGGGCAGGTGATGGGCAGTGCCTGGTTCCCCCCAGACATGATGCTGCCCCCACCATGATCACTGTAGGGATGGTATTGGGCAGGTGATGGGCAGTGCCTTGTTTCCTCCAGACATGATGCTGCCCCCACCATACTTCACTGTAGGGATGGTATTGGGCAGGTGATGAGCAGGTCCTGGTTCCCCTCAGACATGATGCTGCCCCCACCATGATCACTGTAGTGATGGTATTGGGCACGTGATGGGCAGTGCCTGGTTTCCTCCAGACATGATGCTGCCCCCACCATGATCACTGTAGGGATGGTATTGGGCAGATGATGGGCAGGTCCTGGTTCCCCTCAGACATGATGCTGCCCCCACCATGATCACTGTAGGAATGGTATTGGGCAGGTGATGGGCAGTGCCTGGTTTCCTCCAGACATGATGCTGCCTCCACCATGATCACTGTAGGGATGGTATTAGGCAGGTGATGGGCAGTGCCTGGTTTCCTCCAGACATGATGCTGCCCCCACCATGATCATTGTAGGGATGGTATTGGGCAGGTGATGGGCAGTGCCTGGTTCCCCCCAGACATGATGATGCCCCCACCATGATCACTGTAGGGATGATATTGGGCAGGTGATGGGCAGTGCCTGGTTCCCCCCAGACATGATGCTGCCCCCACCATGATCACTGTAGGGATGGTATTGGGCAGGTGATGGGCAGTGCCTGGTTTCCTCCAGACATGATGCTGCCCCCACCATGATCACTGTAGGGATGGTATTGGGCAGGTGATGGGCAGTGCCTGGTTCCCCCCAGACATGATGCTGCCCCCACCATGATCACTGTAGGGATGGTATTGGCCAGGTGATGGGCAGTGCCTAGTTTCCTCCAGACATGATGCTGCCCCCACCATACTTCACTGTAGGGATGGTATTGGGCAGGTGATGAGCAGGTCCTGGTTCCCCTCAGACATGATGCTGCCCCCACCATGATCACTGTAGTGATGGTATTGGGCACGTGATGGGCAGTGCCTGGTTTCCTCCAGACATGATGCTGCCCCCACCATGATCACTGTAGGGATGGTATTGGGCAGATGATGGGCAGGTCCTGGTTCCCCTCAGACATGATGCTGCCCCCACCATGATCACTGTAGGGATGGTATTGGGCAGGTGATGGGCAGTGCCTGGTTTCCTCCAGACATGATGCTGCCTCCACCATGATCACTGTAGGGATGGTATTGGGCAGGTGATGGGCAGTACCTGGTTTCCTCCAGACATGATGCTGCCCCCACCATGATCACTGTAGGGATGGTATTGGGCAGGTGATGGGCAGTACCTGGTTTCCTCCAGACATGATGCTGCCCGCACCATGATCACTGTAGGGATGGTATTGGGCAGGTGATGGGCAGTACCTGGTTTCCTCCAGACATGATGCTGCCCCCACCATGATCACTGTAGGGATGGTATTGGGTGGGTGATGGGCAGTGCCTGGTTCCCCCAGACATGATGCTGCCCCCACCATGATCACTGTAGGGATGGTATTGGGCAGGTGAGGGGTGGGGCCTGACTTCCTCCAGACATGACACTTAGAATTAAAGCCAGAAGCTTAAATTTTCTTTTCATCAGACCATAGAGGGAAACCGATCAGAATAATGGGATTTTTATTTCTTTTTTTTTTTATTTAGCATATGGCCACAACATAAAATGTGAAAACATGAAAGGGTCTTAACAGTTTTGAATGCATTGTATATATGTATATGAAACTAAGTGAAGGGCAGCATTACATCTAAGGGTGTAGTGGGAATCAGTAGAGGTGAAGCCTAAACCTTCATCCATGTACTCACCAAGTAAGAAACTGAGATGTCCAGTAGACCACGCGCCAGAAAATGGGCATGATGCCCTTTGGGATGTAGCTCCATGGCTTGTAGCATTCTTGAGATGAACTGCTCGCCACACTGACAATATATAAAAGTGGATATCAGCGGTGACCTACATAGCACATGTGTGAAATTCTATTAAAAGGGGTATGCCAGGAAAAAACTTTTTTTTTTTTTTTATCAACTGGCTCAAGAAAGTTAAACCGATTTGTAAATTACTTCTATTAATCCTTCCAATAATTATCAGCTGCTGAAGTTGAGTTGTTTTTTTCTGTCTGGTATAAGTGCTCTCTGCTGACATCTCTGCTTGTCTCGGGAACTGCACAGAGCAGAATAGGTTTGTGCGACTGACTGACTCCGCCAAAAGTGACTTCTCCTTCCGGATGACAAGCCCCAGCAGATCACAGGCAATATCCCCAGGCAGAACTAGAGATTATTGCATCCTTGTACCCAAAGAACCAGGCAACAACAGTCTTCAGGTATAAAATCAGAACCTTTATTGTGGAACAAGAGTCTTCTTTTATAGGAAGGACATCACAGGGGGAAGGGTCAGTAAAGACAATACAGGTGACAGTGAGCCTGGAAGATAATCCAATAAAGTTGATTAGCTCTACCTATACAGTGCCTTGAGTGCAAAAGGTGGAGGTGTGCAGAAGTTGGACTGTGTGCAAAAAGGAGAAGCATGTGCAGAATTAGTGTATTGTACAAAAGGTGAACCATGTGCAAAATGTGAACCATGTGCAAAAGGTGTATTGTGTAAAGGAGGTGGAGAGTGTTCAAAAGGTAGACCATGTGCAAAAAGGTGTATTGTGCACAGAAAGTGGACCGTGTGCAGAAAGTGTATGAAAACAGTAAATAAAAGTATTTTAACTCTGAACTTTATGTCACTGGACAACATCAACTGAGGCGTACAAATAGTGATGTCCTTAAGTCCATCCAAGTAGATAGGGTGACTCTAGGATCCGTCACAGTTTGCTATGGGGATTTGCTTCTACCCTGGACAGTTTCCGAGACAGGTGTCATCAGAGAGCACTTAGACAGAAAAGAACAACTCAACTTCAGCAGCTCATAAATACTGAAAAGATTACGATTTTTCAATAGAAGTAATTTACAAATATTGCTAAAAAAGATACAGTGATCGGCACCGAGCCAAAAGAACACAGACGCAAACACCTGCGAGATAATTCGCATGCACAAGACCAACGAAACAGTTCCTGTTCAGAAATTGCCGGGAGCAACCATAACGGGGTGCTATACCAGGTCAGAAAGATAGCTGATAAGATTCGTGCTAGAAGAAGATGGCAGCACTCACCAGGTAGGTTGCAGGAAATCTTCTTTTATTGTAAAGTGCAGACACAAGACATCTTAGTGCGGCCGGACACAGACGCCAAACAAAGGTTCACAGGTGACAGCTGTTGCGCGTGCGTGGAGCGCGCTTCATCAGACCTCGCCTCCTACCTGCTGGACGCACACCTATGTACTCAACAGGCATGACGTCAAGCAGGGGGGGGGGGGGGGGGCTTGTAAAATAAAATACAACACAAGTGCAGGGACATGTTTAAAACAAGAAAAATAGATAACATATCACAGGAATACACTATGGTCGAGTCGATCATTTAAACCTAAGTTTCCTTGTGCGCCGGTTCTTAAAATCCAGCGTGCTTCACCTCGAAGAAGGGCTCTATGTCTATCTTGACCTTCTTTACTGTTTAGTCTTTCATGGCAGTGAAAGACTAGACTATTCGGATCGTTATTATGTGCTTCGTTTTTGAGACAAGCTGGCGAGTTGAAGGAGAGATTGTTGGCTAGAAATTATCCAGAGTGTATTCTGGATCAAGCTCTAACACAAGCTTTAAATCAAGATAGAGCCACTCTTTTGTGTAACAACAGGAAAAAAATGCAAGAAATCTACAACCAAAGAAAATATGTTTTCGTTTTCCTTTAAATTTAGTCCTTTTGCTGATGTAGTGAAAAATGCAATCTTTAGAAACTGGTTTCTGATCAAAAATGATCCCGATCTAAATAAAATAGTTCCTCCCAAACTTATGATAGCCTTTAGAAGGTGTAAAAACTTAAAAGATACCCTTACATGTAGTTCCTTCGTTTCAAAAAAGAAAAAAAAGGTACAAACTGGTTTACCGATATAGGACCAAAAGGGAGTTTTAAGTGTGCTACATGCCATTGGTGTTCATTTCTTTTACCTGGAAAAGTTTTTTTGGATCGGCGGGTGTAAAGTAGTGCTTCACGATCTCATTACGTGTCGCACCCCTTGGGTTGTCTATGTGATCACCTGTAAATGTAGGTACTTCTATATAGGAAGCATGAAGAGATCCAAGAATATTCGGTTTCGCGAGCGCATTTGCTCCCTCCGATCCAAAAAAGGTGCTCCACGTTTGATCAGTCATCTCAACGAAGCACATAATAACGATCCGAATAGTCTAGTCTTTCATGGCCGTGAAAGGGTTAACATTAAAGAAGGTCAAGATAGACAGAGAGCCCTTCTTCGAGCTGAAGCACGCTGGATTTTAAGAACCGGCGCACAAGGAAACTTAGGTTTAAATGATCGACTCGACCATAGTGTATTCCTGTGATATGTTATCTATTTTTCTTGTTTTTAACATGTCCCTGCACTTGTGTTGTATTTTATTTTACAAGCCCCCCCCCCCTGCTTGACGTCATGTCTATTGAGTACATAGGTGTGCGTCCAGCAGGTAGGAGGCGAGGTCTGATGAAGCGCGCTCCACGCACGCGCAACAGCTGTCACCTGTGAACGTTTGTTTGGCGTCTGTGTCCGGCCGCACTAAGATGTCTTGTGTCTGCACTTTACAATAAAAGAAGATTTCCTGCAACCTACCTGGTGAGTGCTGCCATCTTCTTCTAGCACGTAATCTACAAATATGTTTAACTTTCTGGAGTCAGTTGAATATATATAAAGTTTTTTCCTGGATAACTCCATTTTCCTCTTTTTCCAAGTTGTTACAATTTCTATAGGTGCCTCTTCATTATAGCAATCTCTAGGACAGTGCTTCCCAACCAGGGTGCCTCCAGCTGTTGCAAAACTACAACTCCCAGCATGCAACAGCTAGAGGCACCCTGGTAGGGAAACACTGCTATAGGAAATCTGGTTTGTAACCAATAACTAAGGTTGACATAATATTAGCCCCATTTGCTGAGTTATTGGACAACGGAAGCATTGAATATATTAAAGAGGTACTTCGGTGGCAAAGTTTTTTTTTTTTTAAATCAACTGGTGCCAGAAAGTTAAACAGATTTGTAAATGAATTCTACTTAATCTTAATCCTTTCAGTACTTATTAGCTGCTGAATGCTACAGAGGAAATTCGATTATTTTTTTTATTTTCTTTTTGTCTTTCCTGGGCTCCTGAACGACAATATTGTGCATTAAAGGAGTTCTCCGGTGGAAAATATATATATATATATATTTTTTAATTAACTGGTGCCAGAAAGTTAAACAGATTTGTAACTGACTTCTATTACAAAATCTTTACCCTTCCAGTTCTTTTTAGCAGCTGTATGCTACAGAGGAAATGCTTTTCTTTTTGAATTTCTTTTTTGTCTTGTCCACAACCGCTAGTTCCAGCAATCTGTGGGGTGTCTGTGCACCCAGATCCCGTACAATCAAAGCTCTTAACACGTCTCTATGAAATGTCAGAAGGTTTGTTAAAAGGGGTACACCGCCCCAAGACATCTTATCCTCTACCCAAAGGAGAAGATGTCTGATCACGGGTGTCCGGCCCTGGTACCCCCCACGATCTCCGTGCAGCACATTATGTTCAGAACGCTTTGTGCGAGTGGCTGTGGTTGTGATGCCCCGCCCCCTGGTGACGCTACTCCACACCTCTTTCATTCATGTCTATGAGAGCCGTCACATCCCCTTCCATAGGCATAAATAGAGGGGGGGGGTGACAGGACCAAAGCCACCCGCACCAAGTGTTCTGAATATAATGTTCAGAATGCACGAGGCTACATGGAGATCAAGGGGGGTCCCAGAGGCCAAACCCCCCGCAGTCAGACATCATCTCCTTTGGATAGGGGATAAAATGTCTAGGGGCAGAGAGAGTACCCCTTTAAATAACAATAACCGTGTAACAATTTGCAAAAAAATTGCCTTTAGTGCCTGGAGGTTGTAGAAGTGAACAGTTGCGGATAAGGATATGCTCTGTGGCTGCTCTCTCTAGTACTATCAGCAGAATACGGTATATTATGTCAATGGGAAGAATATATACTGTTATGTGCTGACGGCCACCTGGACAGCTCCGCACTATTGATTAGAACTACAAATAGTACAAGTAGCAATGGTTAAAGGGGTACTCTGGTGGGAAACATTTTTGTTTTAAATTAACTGGTGCCAGAAAGTTAAACAGATTTGTAAATTACTTCCATTAAAAAAACATTTGTCCTTCCAGTACTTATTAGCAGCTGTATGCTACAGAGGAATTTTTTGTCTTGTCCACAGTGCTCTCTGCAGGAGAAAATCCCCATAACAAACCTCTGCTGGGCTGGACAGTTCCTGACACGGACAGAGGTGTCAGCAGAGAGAGCACTGAGGACAAGACAAAAAAGAAATTCAAAAAGAAAAGAATTTCCTCTGTAGCATACAGATGCTAATAAGTACTGGAAGGATTAAGATTTTTAAATAGAAGTAATTTACAAATCATAGAAACCAGTTGAAGTGGCGTTTAACTGCGAAACGGACGTTGTTCCATTGTCTGCTCCCTCTCTGTACCTTCTACCTGCCGATGTTTATGAATAAATGAAGATTGTACCTGCCTTGTAGTGCCATCCTTTATGAACTAATTTACAAATCTGTTTAACTTTCTGGCACCAGTTCATTTAAAAAATAAATAAATAAATAAATTAAAGTTTTCCACTACCCCACCCCACCCCATTACCCCTTTAATGTATGGACGGCACTAGAGAGGTAATTACCTGTTAAAGCACAAAATGCAAACAGATTCCTGCTGGGATCTTTGTTTCTTAAGAATAATCTTTAAAGTGAATCTTCATTCTAGTGAGTACTACTATATATCTAGTTTTGTAGTGTTTTTGTTTGGATTTGCATACAAGAGAGACAATAAGTCCTGTGTAAACTCCTCTCGTTTATCCTGCAAATTGTGTCTGGCCAATGCGGTTTCAATGAAACTCGCCCTTCATTCTTTTGCACAAAAGAACAGTAAAAAAACAATGCAGTGATCTTGTTGACCCTCCCGACCCATCAGTTTCACTAAAGCCCTTGTCTAGTGTCTTCTCTCTGGCCTCCTGCACCCCAACATGAAAATCATCACATGATCGCATCATCCATTAACACTATGGATACAGCGCGGGGTGCGGGCACAGTAGATGGATGACACGGTCTCACGATGAGGTCTGCTTACTACATAGGACGGTGAGAGGAATCCCTTTATGCTAAGGGAGGAAACCAGCACTCTAGTCCATGTTTGGTGAATGATATAAAAGCTTTATTTAACCCCTTAACGACCACGGACGTAAATGTACGTTCTGGTGTGGCGGTACTTAGCGCATCAGGACATACATTTACGCCCTGTGTATGAGCTGTGCTCACGTCATACACGGCAGCCGGGGACCCGCCGGTAAAGGCAGACATCCGCGATCGCGCGGATGTCTGCCATTAACCCCTCAGATGGCATGATCAGTACAAATCACGGCATCTGTGGCAATGCGCATGTTGAAATAGATGATCGGATCGCCCGCAGCACTGCCGCGGGGATCTGATCATCTGTAATGGCGGCAGGAGGTCCCCTCACCTGCCTCCGGACGTCTCCCGGCATCTCCTGCTCTGCTCTGAGATCGAGCAGACCAGAGCAGAAGATCACCGATAATACTGATCAGTGCTATGCCCTATACATAGCACTGAACAGTATTAGCAATCAAATGATTGCTATAGATAGTCCCCTATGGGGACATAAAAAGTGTTAAAAAAAAAAGTTTAAAAATAAAAAAGTTCAAAAGTAAAAAAAAAAAAAAAGTGAAAAATCCCCTCCCCCAATAAAATAAAATGTATCAGTTTTTCCCATTTTACCCCCAAAAACCGTAATTTTTTTTTTCTATAAACAGATTTGGTATCGCCGCATGCGTTAATGTCCGAACTAACAAAATAAAATGTTAATGATCCCGTACAGTGAACAGCGTAAATGTAAAAAATTAAAAAAATATCCAAAAATGCTGCTGTCACATTTTATTCCAAAAAAAATTAATAAAAAATTATCTAAAAGTTTGAGCCCTCATACCGCTCTATATACAGAAAAATGAAAAAGTTATAGGTGATCAAAATAGGGTGATTTTAGATTACTTATTTTGTACAAAACCTCTCATACTTTGTAATGAAACCACACTGCTCTCTGCTGACACCTCTGTTCATTTTAGGAACTGCCCAGAGAAGAAGCAAATCCCCATAGCAAACCTCTCCTGCTCCGGATAGTTCCTAAAATGGACAGAGGTGTCATCAGAGAGCACAGTGGTCAGACAGAAAGGAAATTCAAAAAGAAAAGAACTTCCTGTGGAGCATATAGCAGCTGATAAGTAAGATTTTTTTAATAGAAGTAATTTACAAATCTGTTTAAAGGAGTAGTCCAGTGGTGACTCAGTGGTGAGCAACTTATCCCCTATCCTAACGATAGGGGATAAGTTTGAGATCGCGGGGGGTCCGACCGCTGGGGCCCCCTGCGATCTCCTGTACGGAGCCCCAACAGCCCGCGGGAAGGGGGCGTGTCGACCTCCGCACGAAGCGGGGGCCGACACGCCCCCTCAATACAAGTCGATGGCAGAGCCGAAGCGCTGCCTTCGGCAATCTCCGGCTCTGCCATAGAGATGTATTGAGGGGGCGTGTCGGCCGCCGCTTCGTGCGGGGGTCGACACCCGCTATCTGGGCCGAGAGCCGGGGCCCCGTACAGAGAGATCGCAGGGGGCCCCAGCGGTCGGACCCCCCGCAATCTCAAACTTATCCCCCATCCTTAGGATAGGGGATAAGTTTTTCACCACTGGACTACCCCTTTAACTTTCTGTAATCAGTTGATTTAAAAAAAAAAAAAAACTCTCCAGTGGAATACTGCAGCCATAGACACAAGATAAGTGCCTGATTGCGGGGGGTCTGAAAGCTGGGACCTTACGCGGTCTTCTGTATGGGGCCGTGGCTCTACCGTGCAGGAGGAGCGTCGGCCGCAGCATGAGCCACAGCCGACATGCCCCTCTATGGGAGAGGCGAAGATGCAGCTTTCTTGCCTCCCGCCTCTCCCATAGAGCCATATGGAGGGGGCGTGCCATAGACCTCAGTGAGGTAGACGTCACGTGCATTAGCCGCGCCAATGCCAGGTCCCCATATAGGGGACAGATGTCTACGGCTGCAGATCTCCTTTAAAAACAGAATTTAAAAACCTGAAAACACTATCGCCATGTGTGAACCCGGCCAATGGTGAGATATTGTACAGACCTTACAGCGGTACGAGTCACACCGGTAACGGTGGTATTGGTGACAGAGGCTCTCGTGGTTGTACTAAGTTGGCTCACATTGATGGTGGCGGGGGTGACGGCATTCCTCGCGATGCATCGGTTGTAAATTGTCTGAAAGAGCGATAACAGCAAAGGATTAGCTATATACAAGATCAGTTATCTACAATTTTACATCTCCAAACTCCTAATTTTTGCTTTCTATACATCATCCTATATGCGGTGCTGACATCTAGGCCGTAATATAGAAATCAGTATAGAACGCTCTTATCCCAAACGATTAACCCCTTAGAGGCCACCCTTAAGAGACTGTACAATCTTTACATAAAAATAGGGCCCTAATGTCAGGTAACCCACCCTTTGAAATATGACTAGGTTCCCGATGTTTGTCATGCTCTGTGAGCTAAATAGCATGGACTCCGAACTGATACATTGTAGCACACTAGCAGAGAGAATTGTGCAGCAGCTGCAGCTCACAGAGCATTGTCTAAACTGGATACAGTTGTATACATTTCTTAGCTGAGAGCAGGACTAGCTATGTACAATGTATCAGTCTGGAGTCCAGGCTGTTTAGCTCACAGAGCATTGTCTAGACTGGATACAATTGTCTCCACTTCTCAGCTGAGAGCAGGACTAGCTATGTACAATGTATCAGTCTGGAGTCCAGGCTGTTTAGCTCACAGAGCATTGTCTAGACTGGATACAATTGTCTCCACTTCTCAGCTGAGAGCAGGATTAGCTATGTACAATGTATCAGTCTGGAGTCCAGGATGTTTAGCTCACAGAGCATTGTCTAGACTGAATACAATTGTCTCCACTTCTCAGCTGAGAGCAGGACTAGCTATGTACAATGTATCAGTCTGGAGTCCAGGATGTTTAGCTCACAGAGCATTGCCTAGGCCGGATACAATTTCCAGGCAATACTCCAGTCTTAGCTGCTCCACCATACACCACAGCTACCCAGCAGTATTCCTGGATCACTCACCGTACTGACATCCAGGGGGATGATAAATACAATCAGGAAACACAGGCACCAGGCCAGCAGGGTGGCCACGATCACCAGACGGTGTTGCTTCTTAAAGTCTCCATATCGGTGAAGGAGGAAAAGAGCAAGAAAAAAGACAAAGACGATCTCTATTCCGAGGGCAGCGCCACTCATTGTTACCGGCAAACTGGGGTAGCAAGATGTAGTCCAGAGTCAGTCCTATAAGAGAGGAATACAACAAAAGATTAAAATGTAATGTGCAATAGGGTCCCATTCAAATCACAATTTCTGCAGAGGTCAACTGTATATAGCAGTGTTTCCCAACTAAGGTGCCTCCAGCTGTTGCAAAACTACAACTCCCAGTATGCCCAGACAGCTAAAGGCTGTCCGGGCATGCTGGGAATTGTAGTTTTCCAACAGGTGGATGCACCCTGGTTGGGAAACACTTTTTGGGTACCTGGAGTCGGAGTCGGCAAACAATGCACCGACACCGACTAAATTTAGATTGGAATGTCCCAATTCACAAAAAGTTATAATTAATGACTTCTCTACTTTAAGAATAAAGGCCAATGCATGCACAGTGCCTCATGTAACCGCAAAACGAACACGCTAAGTGACCGTGAAGAAACATGCTTTTCATGTGCTTCACTATATGGCACACAAAGCACAATTAGGAGCGGTAAGGCTAGGTTCAGACTACGGAATTTCCGACAGGAATTCAGTCGTACGTAAAATTTCCGTCAGAAATTCCGCTCGCTAAAATGTCTAGTGTAGTGAATGGGTTTCCGCTTCACAAATTTCCGCCTGAAGAAAGGCGTTGCTCTTTCTTCAGGTGGAAATCTGCGCGGAACACATTGCAGTCTATTGGAGACTGCAGTGTCCGCGCGGTCCTAGGGCCGACTGATTCAGCCGGCGCTGGCCGCACTCGGAATCTCCGGGCGGAAATTTTCTGCCTGGAGATTCCGTAGTCTGAACCTAGACGTCACGCCTCCACCCCCGTGTGACCTCACGCTCCGCCCCTCAATGCAAGTCTACGGGAGGGGGCGTGATAGCTTTGGATAGGGGATAAGATGTCTAAGCACCGAAGATGTCTAAGCACCGGAGAACCCCTTTAAGTAAATATGTTTTTTGCAGGACTAGAGACACTTGTATAAGTGAAGGGAATGGAGGGCCAATAGTTCAAGACTGAAGCTGTAAACCATTGGAAAAACTGCTGCCATTCAGCTAAGGCTATAAAAACTTGTAAACTGATTGTTAGCTTAAAGGGGTACTCTGGTGGAAACCTTTTTTTTTTTTATATCAACTGGCGCCAGAAAGTTAAAAAATCTTTATCCTTCCAGTACTTATTAGCAGCTGTATGCTACAGAGGAAATTCTTTTCATTTTGAATTTCTTTTTTTGTCTTGTGCACAGTGCTCTCTGCTGACACCTGATGCCCGTATCATGAACTGTCCAGAGCAGAACACGGACAGAGGGGACAGTAGAGAGCACTGTGGACAAGACAAAAAAGAAATTCAAAAAGAATAGAATTTCCTCTGTAGCATACAACTACTAATAAGTACTGGAAGGATTAAGATTTTTGTAATAGAAGTAATTTACAAATCTGTTTAACTTTCTGGAGCCAGTTGATATTTAAAAAAAAAATAAAAAATTTTTTTCCTGGAATACCCCTTTATGGTGCAATACAGATATCGCACAAGCTCCATATCTCGGTAATTGTGAAGAATTAACCCTTCCCGATGGAGCAGACTATTACACGGAAGGATAAGTGCAATCGCTCCTGTCACAGCAGGGACTTTGTGTCAGGGACATCTGTGACATTCGTCAGGTGACCCAGCCCAATATACTGCAATAATAAAATACACCCTGCAAGCCGCCAGGTATCACAATGTATCCCAGATGTTTGCCAGAAACCTAAACAAGCAGTGAGGAAATCATTTACGAGCAAAGAACCAAACAACCCAACGGGTGTAAGACGTATGGGGAGGTATTATCTGGCTCCTAGATGTCACCTGTACTAGTTAGGATACATTCTATATATTCTTAAAAGGGGTGCTCCGGTTCAGAAGTAGACCGGAGTAGACACGCCCCCTCTCATAGACAAGAATGGAGGGGGCGTGGCCTTGATGTCACGATCACTGCCATAAGAATCCGGCGTTGGTTTAGAATGCCAGGTGCTGCGGGAGATCACAGCGGGGGGGCCCCCTACAATCAGACATCTTATCCCCTATACTTTGCATAGGGGATAAGATGTCTAGCAGTGGAGTAATCCCTTTAAAGGGATACTCCACTGGAAAATTTTTGCTGCCAGAAAGTTAAACAGGTTTGTAAATTACTTCTATAAAAAAAAAAAAATCTTAATCCTTCCTTAATCCTTCCAGCAGATCAGCTGCTGTATGTTCCACAGGAAGTTCTCTTCTTTTTGGATTTCCTTTCTGTCTGACCACAGTGCTCTCTGCTGGCACCTCTGTCCATGTCAGGAACTGTCCAGAGCAGGAGAGGTTTGCTATGGGGATTTGCTCCTACTCTGGACAGTTCCTAAAATGGACAGAGGTGTCAGCAGAGAGGACTGTGAGCAGGCAGAAAGGAAATTGAAAAAATAAAAGAACTTCCTCTGGAGCATACAGCAGCTGATAAGTACTGGAAGGATTAAGATTTTTTATTAGAATTAAATTACAAATCTGTTTAACTTCCTGGCACCAGTTACATTTTTTTTTTTTTTTTTAAATGTTTTCCAGTTTCAACTCAGATCCCATCCACTTTGCTGCTGCAGCACAAAATGTGGCAGAAATCTGCAGCATATGTGAATTTAGGCTTAAAGGGGTAGTCCAGTGGTGAAAAACTTATCCCCTATCCTAAGGATAGGGGATAAGTTTGAGATCGCGGGGGGTCCGACCGCTGGGGCCCCCTGCGATCTCTCTGTACGGGGCCCCGGCTCTCCGCCGAGATAGCGGGTGTCGACCCCCGCACGAGGCGGCGGCCGACACGCCCCCTCAATACATCTCTATGGCAGAGCCGGAGATTGCTGAAGGCAGCGCTTCGGCTCTGCCATAGACTTGTATTGAGGGGGCGTGTCGGCCGCCGCCTCGTGCGGAGGTCGACACGCCCCCTTCCAGCGGGCTGTCGGGGCTCCGTACAGGAGATCGCGGGGGGCCCCAGGGGTCGGACCCCCCGCGATCTGCAACTTATCCCCTATCCTTAGGATAGGGGATAAGTTGCTCACCACTGAATCACCACTGGACTACTCCTTTAAGGGTACGTTCACACGGGCGGATTTTTAGCGGGTTTTACCGCTGCGTATTTGAAAGTGGGCGGGCTCGTCTTGGCTATCCGTTGCAGATTTTCCGCAAATCCACTGCAGTCCCTACAGACTTCAATGGGGCTTGCGGCGGATTTTCCGCAGCGTAAATTCTGCCGCGGAAAATCTGCTACGGACAGCCAAGAAGAGCCCGCCCACTTTCAAATACGCAGCGGAAAACCCGCAAAAAAATCCGCCTGTGTGAACGTACCCTAAAGGGGTACTCTACTTACCTCCCGCAGCTCCCCTGGTGCCTCCTGTACTGCTGCTCCCGGCCTCCGATGTGATCTCTTCCTGGTGCCGGGGATTGCACCATAGGCTGGGAGCAGCAGAACCGGAGGAGCTGCAAGGTTTTTATTTATTATTTATTTTATTTTTTATTTCAGCAGCCTGGGCAGGATTGTACAAAAAAAGTTTGGCACCAGAGTACCCCTTTAAAGGGGTATTCCAGCTGTTATAAACGTATCCCCTATCTGACAAGTTTTTAAAGTGACAGTGCCCATTTGTTCTCGCAAGCAGGGAAATGAAAACGAATGTACACCAAAGGGAGTGTCTGCAGATGCCAGGCTGGGGGGGCCCCATCTCATGATCGCCGCCCTCCTGGCACGGATGAATGAATGCGTCCCAGGAGGATTCTGTTAATAATCCACCAGCCGGTCACAGGGCTGAATGGTGAGAATCACTGATAGGTCTGATCACATCACTGCACCTGAGACACTGTTTACCAACCAGGGTGCCTACAGCTGTTGCAAAACTACAACTCCCAGCAAGTCCGGACAGCCAACTAGCTACAACAATACTACAACTCCCAGCAAGTCCGGACAGTTAACTAGCTGCAACAATACTACGACTCCCAGCAAGTCTGGACAGCCAACTAGCTGCAACAATACTACAACTCCCAGCAAGTCCGGACAGTTAACTAGCTGTAACAATACTACAACTCCCAGCAAGTCCGGACAGCCAACTAGCTACAACAATACTACAACTCCCAGCATGCCCGGACAGCCAACTAGCTATAATAAAACTACAACTCCCAGCAAGTCCGGACAGCCAACTAGCTGTAACAATACTACAACTCCCAGCATGCCCGGACACCCAACTAGCTACAACAAAACTACAACTCCCAGCATGTGCGGACAGCCAACTAGCTACAACAAAACTACAACTCCCAGCATGCCCGGACAGCCAACTAGCTGTAACAATACTACAACTCCCAGAATGCCCGGACAGCCAACTAGCTGCAACAATACTACAACTCCTAGCATGCCCGGACAGCCAACTAGCTGCAACAATACTACAACTCCCAGCATGTCCGGACAGCCAACTAGCTGTAACAATACTACAACTCCCAGCATGCCCAAACAGCCAACTAGCTGTTGAAAACTACAACTCCCAGCATGCCCGGACAGCCAAATAGCTGTGAAAATCTACAATTCCCAGCATGCCTGGACAGCAAACTAGCAGTGGAAGACTACAACTCTCAGCATGCCCGGACAGCCAACTGGCATTTGAAAAACTACAACACCCAGCATGCCCGGACAGCCTATGGCTGTCCGGGCATGCTGGGAGTTGTAGTTTTTCAACAACAACTGGAAAGACACAGGTTGGGAAACAGTGCAGTAATAGATTAACCCCTTCCTCGCAGTCCCTACGTAGTACAACACTGTATAGACCCCTATGGAGTATTACAAGCAGCCGGTATGATGGATAAGATACTGGCACTCACCGGCCGCTCACACTCATCCCCCGCTCCGTCCACCTGCTGGGACTCACGGCCCGGGGACAATCAGCTGACAACACAGGGAAGAGAAAAAAAAACGCTCCTACGTCATTTCCGGCAGACTTCCGCCCTGTAGAGGCGTGCTAACGTCATGGCAGCAGAACTTCCGCCCAGTAGTGACGTAACGGGCACTAGAGTTGTCAAAAGTAACTCCGCCCGCAGTTCGTCTGTGTCCGCTAAAGCCGCCATTTTGCCGGTGTCCAGTACATTAGTTCTCTTACTTAGGGCGGCACTAGAAGAGGCCAAGGCTACATGAACTTATGTTTTTTTTTTTTTAATTTATTTATTTTTATTTATTTTTTGCTGAAATTTACTAAAAAAAAATGATTAGACATCCTATCTTACACTGTAAAATATCATACGCAATATAATAGTTCTAATATACTCCGATCAGCCGTAACATTAACGTGTAACCCAATTGTTGGTCTCCCTTCTGTTCCACAAAGACTGGCGCAGAGTGACGCAGCTCACGGTGTGTGCTGCAGTTGCAATGGCAACCGTAAGCTGCCCAGTAAGTTCTGTGCATTCTGTGCACAAGCCCCCTTTTTTTTTATGAACAGGACTCGTGCACAGAACTCGCTGAGTTTTGTACTGTTGCCTTGGCAACTGTACCGCCCAGTGTGACCTGTGTCTAGCCGCATTGAGCTTGGCGGGAAACCAATGTAGGACACTTTAAAACAGGTCCCCCCATATGTTCTGACCCATTGAGGTCTGGAATCCATGAGACCTTTTAAACGTGTCATGTGGTATAAAGACATTAGCTGCATATCCTCTAGGGCTTGTACACACTGCAGATATTCAGAGTTCCCCCTGCTGAATGTCCACGGCTATCGTCTGCTGGCAGCAGGCTCCGACAAAAGCGGCGGCAGTAGGACATGTGTCATTTCATAGACGGCAATGCAGAATTTCGCCCTTAGGATGAACATAATAATTCTTTGGGAGAACGTACTTCCGTCAGCAGAATTCCGCTTGCAATTCCATAGTCTGCACAAAGCAGCAGAATCTCATTGAAAATTATGGGACTCTGCTGCAAGCGGAATTCCACAGTGTGATCGAGCCCTTAAAGTGCACCTTTCAAATATTACTTCCCGAGTGATTTTTTTTTTTACAATATATTTTTATTGAACATTTTCCCAAAGCAACAAAAGGAAAACAAGCACAACAATTCGGGCGCTACACAGAGCATTAAAATAAAACATAATAGAACATAAATCCCCAACCGTGCCACAGTACCCGAGAGGCGCATGCCAGTGACGTACACATGGCCGTACTCCACCCACAGTCCATAGGGTCCAATGTTATAGTATGAACCGATACAAGGCAAGATATTTTGTCCCCAAACCTTATGGAACATTCAGAATAAAACGAGTGCCCTACATTCACACAGGACCTGTAAACTACAGCAATAGGCTAATCGGGGAGGCTCAGGGCACCAAGGGTATCCTGCCATGATTCCAAATTGAACCATTCCGTCCTGCGGAACGGTCGGACCCGTGTGATCTTTAGATCCAGCATGGAGAGATGCAATCCACGCTGGGCCGTACTGCTGCCGAGTCAGCAATTTCGGATTGTCGTAATTTTTTACATTTACGCCGTTCACCGCGCGGCAACATTAATATATTTTAATAGTCCGCACATTTCTGCATAAATTTACACCAAATATGTTTATTTTTGTACTTTTTTTTGGGGGGGGGAAATGGGAAAATGGGGTGGGGGAAGTGAGTAAGGGGACGGACCCCGAAACATTGTGCATTAGGACAATGTTTTGCACTTTATTGAAATGAAAAAGAAGATACAAGTGATATGGGATTCCTTCATAAAGTTTATATGAAATTATACTTAAAGGAGAAATGTGGCACTAAACTTTTAACTTCTCCTGTGCCCGGGCTGCAAAAACTAAAAAAAAAAAAAACTTTAACTTAGCTTCCTCCGTTCCCCTATTACTCCGGTATTGGCGTCCCGTTCCTCTGGCTCTGCTCGGCTCCCTATTTCTAAGCCTTGGAACGTCACAGTGCAGGCATCGTATTGCTGGCCGCAGCGATGTCACGCCTTGGGAGGAGATAGGCTGAGCACAATGTCATGTAAGGAGCCCAGGCAGCAGGGAGAAGGCGGGGCCTGAGCTCCTTACATGCGCTCAGCCTATCTCCTCCCAAGGCGGGACATCGCTGCGGCCGGTGATACGCTGACTGCAGTGTAACGTTCTGAGCCGAAGAAGCCGAGCAGCGCCGAAGTAGAGGGACGCCGATATTGGCGCAACAGGGGATCATAGGAAGGAGAATTAAAGTGTATTTGTTTAGTTTTTGCAGCCCGGGCACAAGGAAAGTTAAAAGTTTAGTGCCGCATTTCTCCTTTAAGAGCTTTAATGTAGAGTTGTCTATTAGAGATGAGCGAACTTTCAGTAAATTCGATTCGTCACAAACTTCTCGGCTCAGCAGTTGATGACTTATCCTGCATAAGTTAGTTCAGCTTTCCGGTGCTCCGGTGGGCTGGAAAAGGTGGCTACAGTCCTAGGAAAGAGTCTCCTAGGACTGTATCCACCTTTTCCAGCCCACGGGAGCACCTGAAAGCTGAATTAATTTATGCAGGAAAAGTCATCAACTGCCGAGCCGAGAAGTTCGTGACGAATCGAATTTACTGTAAGTTCGCTCATCTCTATTGTCTATCTTATGGACAGTGCAATGGTAAAAGGGGTTGACTTAAATTTTTATAGGGGACTATAAATAGCACTTGATTACTATTACTGCTCAGTGCTATGCAATGGCTCAGTCATATCAGTAATGCTGGTGATTCACCTGTACAGATTGCAAGACGGCAAATAATAGAAGGATTCACTGAAGAGCGTCATGAAGCAAGTAAGGAGACCTCCGGCCACCCCTTGAGCAGCAATCTGCTAGTAGTCTAGACTGTACTAGAAGATTGTGTTGGGTTTGCACACACACACACACATATATATATATATATATATATATATATATATATATATATATATGTATACACATATACACACCGTATTTATCGGGGTTTACCACGCACCGGCCTATAACACGCACCCTCATTTTACCAAGGATATTTGGGTAAAAAAAGTTTTTTACCCAAATATCCATGATAAAATGAGGGTGCGTGTGTGCGTGTTATACCCCGATATACCCCCAGGAAAGGCAGGGGGAGAGAGGCTGTCGCTGCCCGCTTCTCTCCCCCTGCCTTTCCTGGGGTCTAGAGCGCTGCTGTCGGCCCTTCTCACCCCCTGGCTATCGGCGCCGCTGCCCGTTCTGTCCGCCTGACTATCGGTGCCGGCGCCGATAGCCAGGGGGAGAGAAGCGGCGCCGACAGCCAGGGGGAGAGAAGGGGCAGCGGCACCCATTGCCGGCGCCGCTGCCCCGTTGCCTCCCCCCATCCCCGGTGGCATAATTACCTGAGTCGGGTCCGCGCTGCTCCAGGCCTCCGTCGTGCGTCCCCAGCGTCGTTGCTATGCACGGCGCGGCGCTCTGACGTCATGCGCTGCGCCGTTCAGCGCATAGCAACGACGGAGGCCTGGAGCGGACCCGACTCAGGTAATTATGCCACCGGGGATGGGGGGAGGCAACGGGGCAGCGGCGCTGGCAATGGGTGCCGCTGCCCCTTCTCTCCCCCTGGCTGTCGGCGCCGCTTCTCTCCCCCTGGCTATCGGCGCCGGCACCGATAGTCAGGAGGACAGAACGGGCAGCGGCGCCAATAACCAGGGGGTGAAAAGGGCCGACAGCAGCGCTCTAAACCCCAGGAAAGGCAGGGGAGAGAAGCGGGCAGCGACGGCCTCTCTCCCCCTGCCTTTCCTGGGGGTGTATCGGCGTATGACACGCACACAGACTTTAGGCTAAAAATTTTAGCCTAAAAAGTGCGTGTTATACGCCGATAAATACGGTATATATAGAAAATAATAGAAGCACGGCAGCACTCCAGAGGTAAAGTGAATGGTGGCTTTATTGACATCAAAACATACAGCGACGTTTCGACCACCTCACGTGGCCATCATCAAGCAGTGTTTGATACAATGTGAGCAGTTTAAATATGGTGGGTATAGTGACATCACACCCTCTGGGTGTAATCTTATTTGCATAAATGCACAAACTAAGTAAGTTGCAGTAATGATCCCATACACAGCAATCATATAAGGGGATAAGTACTACAAGGCAATGTGCACTTGTTACAGCAAATAAATCAGTGTTACAAACAAAAACAAAAAAACAGGGGTCCATTCTGTGCAGTGCAATGTGAGGATCAATAGTACCTCCATGTCGGGTCAGGAGAAGATCCGTTCCCATCCACGAGAGTCCGAATGCAAGAGTACAAAGTAATACAGTAAAGTATGCCGCCGATCCCCCATTTTTCCAGGACAGTGCATACCTATTAGAAGTGCCGCGACAAGCACACTTCCGGTGTGCGCGGCAGAGAGGCAGTGACCTGACATCTTCACGCATGCGTATCCACTCCAAGAAGATCTCCGCAGCATCTTGAGTGTGGGCAGACCTGCCCTGATAGGTCCCTTTCTTGCACTTGCGCATCAGCGCTCCGAGTTGTCGGACCTCCATGTTGGAACCTGGAGACAGAAGCATTCAAGGCAGCATTCACTTTACCTTTGGAGTGCTGCCGTGCTTCTATTTTTGCTGTTATCAAGAGGGACTCGGGGCCAGATCCAACCACAGCTTGACCCCACCTACTATCAACCAGTGTGCCGCTCCATCTGCTTAATTTTATATATATATATATATATATATATATATATATATATATATATATGAGAAGGTGAGGGGCATGGTGGTTGATGGGCGATATGTGTCACCAAGGCTCCTGGCCTTGGTGAAGTAGGAGTCGGTATTATTCAGTTTCTGTGCTGCAATACAGACTGACACTGTGGCTGTAGTATGGCTGGATGGCCAATCCAGGACGGATCTTACTGGGAATGGTCAAGTGTAGGGTGGGGGCCATTCCCCACAATCCAGGCCGCCTTTTGTTGGCCTTAAAGCTAGGCTGCCTCAACAGCTGAGGGGGATTTGCTAATTGCAGCTCACACTGCCAGAGAGAGCTGAGTGTGGAGTTCTTCCCTGAGAGTGTGGCAGCTGGTGAGCAGACTGCCTGGAGGCCTGGAAAAGACTTGCTTGATGCTGCATGGCATGGACTCAGGTGTGAACAAACACCTAAGGAATACAGGTGGACTTTTGTTATGTTTTCCTTTGTTCTGCATTAAAAGACTGTTTTCTGTGTGTCAGGTCTGAACTTTGATTTGAAAAGTCCTGTTTCCTTGCCTCTAAACTGCAACCGCACCTATCTGCAAGAGTGAGTCATCACTATATATATATATATATATATATATATATATATATATATATATATATATATATAATATTATAGTAGCCGTATTAGTACACTGATGCAGATGCAAATCAAAAAATGTTGCAGTATCTTGTAATACCTTTTTATTGGACTAACAGAATTTTGTAGAGACAAGCTTTCGGGATTCCTCCCTTTATCAAGTCCAAAGCAAATCCCGGGATCTCTACAAAATTCTGTTAGTCCAATAGAAAAGGTATTACAACATACTGCAACATTTTTTGATTTGCATATAATAAATATATATATTATAGGGATGATCCAAGGATTATAAATGATTCCTTATACATAGGAAATGTGATAACTAGAGATGAGCGAACTTACAGTAAATTCGATTCGTCACGAACTTCTCAGCTCGGCGGTTGCTGACTTATCCTGCATATATTAGTTCAGCTTTCCGGTGCTCCGGTGGGCTGGAAAAGGTGGATACAGTCCTAGGAAAGAGTCTCCTAGGACTGTATCCACCTTTTCCAGCCCACGGGAGCACCTGAAAGCTGAACTAATTTATGCAGGAAAAGTCATCAACTGCCGAGCCGAGAAGTTCGTGACGAATCGAATTTACTGTAAGTTCGCTCATCTCTAGTGATAACTAGCTGAATGGTGGGGGTTGACTGAGATCACCGCTGATCCCAAACTCTCTAGGGCAGTGTTTCTCAACTAGCATGCCTCCAGCTGTTGCAAAACTACAACTCCCAGCATGCCCCCACACCAATCCCAAGAATAAAGGTCACTTGTCTCTGGTGAATGGATCAGTAGTGCATATGTTGCAAAACTACAATTCCCAGCATGCCCGGACAGCCAAAGGCTGTCCGGGCATGCTGGGAGTTGTAGTTTTGCAACACATGCACTACTGATCCAGAGACAAGTGACCTTTATTCTTGGGATTGGTGTGGGGTTAGAGTGCTCTGACCCCCACCCCAGAATGGACTTTCAATCCTGCAACCAACTCCATCCTAAGGATGTCAGCTGTGTACAGTCTCTTCTCGCCACTGTATAGACTGGAGTTGCAGTACTGAAGACCTACCTCAAGGGGGCTCCCACTCCCTTACAGCATTCCCTCCTTTTGTGAAGGAGGCACGTGACCACGTACGTGACGTCCCGTTGAAGTCGCCGCTCAGAGTCTCGCGCGTGCGCGCTACTCGCCGGGTGACGTCAGCGCGCCGCGACGTGCAGAGCGCTCGAGAAAGGGACGCGGGAAGCTCGTATTAGGAGCCGGGCGGGCGCGCTGATCACGATGAGGTAATCGCCGAGGGGATGGTGGGAGTTGTGGTGCTGTGGCAAACGGCTCGATAGGACTACAACTCCCAGCATAGCTGGGTGTCGGGTGGGTCTCTATCTGTGCTTATGGATTTTCTTGAGGATCAGTTCCAGTCAGGGAGAGATGGCGGCACTTGGAAACTGGAGGTGATCAGGATGTGGGGCTCCCTTGTCACTGTTTACAGGGGGGGGGGAGCACATGAAATGGGTCACTGATCACCCCCCCTCCCCCCAATCTTTGAGCCTCCAGCTGTTGCTAAACTACAACTCCCAGCATGCCCTGATAGCCCTACTGCAGTGTTCTCTTTTCTTGTGGCTTTTCGACTTTTGCAGAACTACAACTCCCAGCATGCATTGATAGCCTCAGCATGATCTAATGCCGTTTTTCCCAACTCTTGACTCTTAAACTATTGCTGAACTACAACTCCCAGCATGCATTGATAGCTTCGGCATGGTCTAGCGCATTTTTTTCCAACTTGCGGCGTTCCCGCTTTTGCAGAACTACAACTCCCAGCATGCATTGATAGCTTCGGCATGGTCTAGTGCAGTATTTTCTGACTTGTAGTTTTGTAAAAGCTGGAGTGCTGCAAGTTGGAAAAAATACTGCACTAATGCATGCTGGGAGTTGTAGTTTTGCAAAAGCCGAAGAGCCGCAAGAAAAGAACACCTTGCATTAGATCATGCTTGGGCAACCAATGCATGCTGGGAGTTGTAGTTCTGAAATAGTTTAAGAGTCACCAGTTGGGGAACACAGCATTAGACCATGTTGAAGCTATCAATGCATGCTGGGAGTTGTAGTTTTGCAACAGCTGGAGGTCCGCAGGTTGGAGACCACTGCTGTACGCTGTATCCCTATGCCCGGACTGCTAAAGATAAAGAAAATAAACTTTAACTCGCCTACGTCGGCCTCACGCTGGGGACGGGAACGTTGAACAGCCGTCAGCCTATCACCGGCCGCAGCGATGTCCCGCCCCGGCCAATGATAGGCTGAGCCCACTGTCATGTAAGAAGCCGGGACATCGCTGCGGCCGGTGATAGGCTGACGGCTGTCAGACTTTCCCGTCCCCAGCGTGAGGCCGACGTAGGCGAGTTAGTTTATTTTCTTTATCTTTAGCAGTCCGGGCATAGGGATACAGCGTACAGCAGTGGTCTCCAACCTGCGGAACTCCAGCTGTTGCAAAACTACAACTCCCAGCATGCCCGGACAGCCGTTGGCTGTCCGGGCATGCTGGGTGTTGTAGTTTTGCAACAGCTGGAGGTCCGCAGGTTGGAGACCACTGGCGTAATGTATAGAGTTCCAGCGCCGGCGGACCCCAACAAAGAGGAGGAGGGCAGTGCTTGCGGGTGACATATGTGAGTAGTACCCCGCCGGGCTGATAAGTAATTGGGGGGGGAGCAGAACAGCGCTGGCGGGTCACATGATTTGGGGGGGAACAGAACAGCGCTGGCGGGTCACATGATTTAGAGGGGGGCAGAACAGTGCTGGCGGGTCACATTATTTAGAGGGGGGGCAGAACAGTGCTGGCGGGTCACATGATTTAGAGGGGGGGGCAGAACAGCGCTGGCGGGTCACATGATTTAGAGGTGGGGGGGCAGAACAGTGCTGGCAGGTAACATATGATTAGTTCCCCGATGTGGGGACAGCGCTGCGCTGGGCTGATAATTCATTCCCAAGGGGGAGGGGCCCAACCTGAATTGCAGAACGGGAAAAATTCATATCGTGCAGCCCAAAAATTTCGGTATTCGGTATGAACCGGTATATCGGTTCATACCGAATACTGGTGTGTGTGTTTGTCTTACGATATGAATTTTTCACATACCGCAATACCGTTTCCATAGCAGCCAACTCCAATGCGTGATGGTGTAGAGAGACGTCTCTGGGAAGCGTAGTCCGAGCCGCACTAAACTGGCTTGGAGGAGACTATAACTTCTGGCGGGCACGTGACTTAGGGGCGGGTGCGCGAAACTCAAGCAGAACTGCGGAGACATGGAGGAGAGTTACTGGGCGGACTGACCGAGACCCTGGGTACCATGGTGAGGTAGGGCTGGGCGGTATGACCAAATGTGTGTGTCACGGGATTTTTTAAACTTTTGGCGGTTCCACGGTATATAACATTATTTCCTCGCCCCCATATTAATTATCAGTCCACATCCCCATCGGGGTAAATACTCACATCACCCACATAAGTTGCCCTCCTCGTCCTGTTTGGGGACAGCGCTGGGCTAATAATTAATTGGGGGGGCAGAACAGCGCTCGCGGGTCACAGAGGATCAGTTTTGCAATGGCTGCAGCGACACCAGTTGGTTTGTTTCCAGGAGGTGGCCATATAGATGTCAAGTAACTGTTCACACTGGGAATTCGCAGACCTCCATTCTTGATGTGGCGCTGGCTGTCGGTCCCTCTCGCGATCTCGCTTGTATGGTCCTATAGACTGACTTATGTCCATCTTGGCCGCGGCACGCAGAGCTGAAAGAGATCACCCTAGGCGCGCACTTCTCGCACCTTGTTCTCATGATTGGTCAGGGTCTAAACCCTCAGAACTGGAAGGATTAAGATTTTTTTAATAGAAGTAATTTACAAATATATTTAACTTTCTGGCACCAGTTGATAAAAAAAAAAAAAAGTTTTCCACCGGAGTATCTCTTTAAACCAGCGGACACAAGGATTTACCCCCCCCATGATGGCCGCCATGTTTTGACCCCCCTGTGCATGACTGGGTGGACTTTGGCCCCACTTTAACATTTGCAGGCTGCTTGTCTTTCAGGGCACAGGCCCCGAATGTTTAAGCCTAGTGACGCCCCTGGTTTTGGCTCTGCTTGCCCGAATCTGTTTAACTTTCTGGCACCAGTTGATTTGAAAACAACAACAACAACAACAACAAAAAAAAAGTTTTCCACCGGAGTACCCCTTTATATCAGCAGAGGAGGCAGGGCGCACGCACTTCACCGACGTGCCCACAAGGTAGCGGAGCACAAAGACACGCGGCTGGACGCCACCTTTGGTGCACCGAGCATTACTCCTGTAATAGCCTGTAGGCCCCGCAATGGAGGAGCACCAAAGGGGGGGGGGGGGGGTTGGTTATCAAAACCTGTCCAGAGGAAAAGTTGCCCATAGCAACCAATTAGATCACTTCTTTCATTTTTAACAAGGCCTCTGCAAAATGAAAGAAGCGATCTGATTGGTTGCTATGGGCAACTGGGCAAAGTTTCCTTTGCACAGGTTTTGAAACATAAATGAGCTACATCCATTCAAAAGACCTGTGTTTTCCAATCAGGGTGCCTACAGCTTTTGCATTAGTGCAGATTGATCCCTCCACCCATTGAAGCAGACAGGCTCCCTGTCATCAGCTGACTAGTGAGTCAGGTCTCAGCCGCATTGCAACCTGGGAAAAATCTGAGACAACAGTCATTTTGTATGCTGGTAAAAATAAATATTCGGGTGAAAATCACAGAAGAATTATGAGAAAACCTTCACACACAGGTACAGACACTATTATGAACTACACTAACTGTAGCAAAGTCAAATAAAAAAATAAAAATCCTGGAATACCCAAAAGGGGTACTCCGCTGGAAAACATTTTCTTTTTAAATCACCTGTGCCAGAAAGTTTAAACTAAATTTGTAATTACTTCTATTATAAAAAAAATCTTCATCCTTTCAGTACTTATCAGCTGCTGTATGCTCAACAGGAAGTTCTTTTCTTTTTGAATTTCCTTTCTGTCTGACCACAGTGCTCTCTGCTGACACCTCTGTCCATGTCAGGGATTGTCCAGAGCAGGATAGGTTTATTTTGGGGGCTATTTAAGGTTTATTTTTTGCTCCTACTCTGGACAGTTCCTGGCATGGACAGAGGTGTCAGCAGAGAGCACTGTGGTCAGACAGAAAGGAAATTCAAAAAGAAAAGAACTTCCTGTGAAGTAGGGATCGACCGATATGTTTTTTTTTATTTTTATGGCCGATACCGATAATCGGTGGAGGTTAGGGCCGATAACTTATACTGGAATATCTGTATAACTTATAAGTTATAGGCTATCGGCTATTTATCCCCCCGCGACACCGCTGCAGATCATTGATTTAAAGCGGGCGCTTTAAATCAATGAACTGCAGTGGCTTTTGCGGTGCCAGAGACCGCCGCCGCCTGCTTCTCTCCCCCTGCCTGTCCGCGGGTCCTGAGTCCTATCAACGCACCCCCACCGCCGCACCGCTCTGCGCCCCCTACCACCGCACCACCCACTGCCCCGGCCCCATTGCCTCCCCCATCACCGGTTTTATAATTACCTGTTCCCGGTCCACTCTACATCTGGCTCCGGTAGCGTCGTCCTGAGCTGTCACTGTGCGCACTGATGGTGACGTCACTCGTCATTGCGCACAGCGTAACGCAGGAGCCAGAAGTAGCCTGGAACCCGGGAACAGGTCATTATAAAACCGGGGATGGGGGAGGCAATGGGGCCAGGGCGGTGCGGCGGGGGGGCGGGGCATTATCGGCAAGGTAATTGCCAATATCGATAATGCCCAAAATCGTGATTATCGGCTAAACCGATAATAGGTCAATCCGTACTGTGAAGCATACAGCAGCCAATAAGTACTGGAAGGATTAAGATTTTTTAATAGAAGTAATTTACAAATCTGTTTAACTTTCTGGCACCAGTTGATTTAAACATTTTTTTTCCAGCGGAGTACCCCTTTAATAGTAATACAGCCTATATATGAGAACAATACCCTTTATCAGGAGCACCCGGTAACGCCCACCCCTATGCAGTTTCGGGACTCCTTCCTTCCCCATCCATTACACTTTATTTCTATTAATAACAACCTTATTTACCGTACAATATTAGGGTGATAAATGTGGGGCTGTTCTTCCAGGAAACATCTTCAGGAGATTTCGACTTCGGTCTTGAATACATCGACAAAGCTCAGTTCATGGTCATGGGACGTAAAGAAAAGTTCGGATCTGCTTTGTGGGATGGGAGTGACCCCGATGGAGAAAGATCCGCAGGACACAGAAAACACCCCTCAGGACCAAATCATGCAGATGACTCCTCCACAAAAGAGACAGAGACAGAAGGAAAGAGACGACTGCTTCTTCATTGCCAGACGTCCCAGGACATCGAGGTTACCTCAGCCAGGTACATAACGAATCTACTGATAACCTGTATGGAACAGTGGACAGATGAGTCCACCCCTCACATTATATATATATATATATATATATATATATATATATATATATATATATATATATACAGTATATACCATAAGTGACTCCACCCCTCACATTATATATACAGTATCTCCCATAAGTGACTCCACCCCTCACATTATATACAGTATATACCATAAGTGACTCCACCCCTCACATTATATATACAGTATCTCCCATAAGTGACTCCACCCCTCACATTATATACAGTATATCCCATAAGTAAGTCCACCCCTCACATTATATATACAGTATATCCCATAAGTGAGTCCACCCCTCACATTATATACACAGTATCTCCCATAAGTGACTCCACCCCTCACATTATATATACAGTATCTCCCATAAGTGAGTCCACCCCTCACATTATATATACAGTATATCCCATAAGTGATTCCACCCCTCACATTATATACAGTATATCCCATAAGTGAGTCCACCCCTCACATTATATATACAATATCTCCCATAAGTGAGTCCACCCCTCACATTATATATACAGTATATCCCATAAGTGAGTCCACCCCTCACATTATATATACAGTATCTCCCATAAGTGAGTCCACCCCTCACATTATATATACAGTATATCCCATAAGTGACTCCACTCCTCACATTATATATACAGTATCTCCTATAAGTGACTCCACCCCTCACATTATATATACAGTATATCCCATAAGTGAGTCCACCCCTCACATTATATACACAGTATCTCCCATAAGTGACTCCACCCCTCACATTATATATACAGTATCTCCCATAAGTGAGTCCACCCCTCACATTATATATACAGTATCTCCCATAAGTGAGTCCACCCCTCACATTATATATACAGTATATCCCATAAGTGATTCCACCCCTCACATTATATATACAGTATATCCCATAAGTGAGTCCACCCCCCACATTATATATACAGTATCTCCCATAAGTGAGTCCACCCCTCACATTATATATACAGTATCTCCCATAAGTGACTCCACCCCTCACATTATATATACAGTATCTCCCATAAGTGAGTCCACCCCTCACATTATATATACAGTATCTCCCATAAGTGACTCCACCCCTCACAATATATACAGTATCTCCCATAAGTGAGTCCACCCCTCACATTATATATACAGTATCTCCCATAAGTGAGTCCACCCCTCACATTATATATACAGTATATCCCATAAGTGATTCCACCCCTCACATTATATATACAGTATCTCCCATAAGTGAGTCCACCCCTCACAATATATACAGTATCTCCCATAAGTGACTCCACCCCTCACATTATATATACAGTATCTCCCATAAGTGAGTCCACCCCTCACATTATATATACAATATCTCCCATAAGTGAGTCCACCCCTCACATTATATATACAGTATATCCCATAAGTGAGTCCACCCCTCACATTATATATACAGTATCTCCCATAAGTGAGTCCACCCCTCACATTATATATACAGTATATCCCATAAGTGACTCCACTCCTCACATTATATATACAGTATCTCCCATAAGTGAGTCCACCCCTCACATTATATATACAGTATCTCCCATAAGTGAGTCCACCCCTCACAATATATACAGTATCTCCCATAAGTGAGTCCACCCCTCACATTATATATACAGTATCTCCCATAAGTGAGTCCACCCCTCACATTATATATACAGTATATCCCATAAGTGATTCCACCCCTCACATTATATATACAGTATCTCCCATAAGTGAGTCCACCCCTCACAATATATACAGTATCTCCCATAAGTGAGTCCACCCCTCACAATATATACAGTATATCCCATAAGTGAGTCCACCCCTCACATTATATACAGTGGGGATCAAAAGTTTGGGCATCCCAGGTAAAAATTTGTATTAATGTGCATAAAGAAGCCAAGGAAAGATGGAAAAATCTCCAACATGCATCAAATTACAGATTAGACATTCTTATAATATGTCAACAAAAGTTAGATTTTATTTCCATCGTTTACACTTTCAAAATAACAGAAAACAAAAAAATGGCGTCTGCAAAAGTTTGGGCACCCTGCAGAATTTATAGCATGCACTGCCCCCTTTGCAAAGCTGAGACCTGCCAGTGTCATAGATTGTTCTCAATCATCATCTGGGAAGACCAGGTGATGTCAATCTCAAAGGTTTTAAATGCCCAGACTCATCTGACCTTGCCCCAACAATCAGCACCATGTGTTCTTCTAAGCAGTTGTCTAGAAATATAAAACTGAAAATAGTTGACGCTCACAAAGTTGGAGAAGGCTATAAGAAGATAGCTAAACGTTTTCAGATGTCAATATCCTCTGTTCGGAATGTAATTAAGAAATGGCAGTCATCAGGAACAGTGGAAGTTAAAGCAAGATCTGGAAGACCAAGAAAAATATCACAGAACAGCTTCAAGGATTGTGAGAAAAACAGTTCAAAACCCATGTTTGACTGCACAATCCCTCCAGAAAGATCTGGCAGACACTGGAGTTGTGGTCCACTATTCCACTATAAAGAGATACTTGTACAAATATGGTCCTAATGGAAGAGTCATCAGAAGAAAACCTCTTCTACGTCCTCACCACAAAAATCAGCGTTTGAACTTTGCAAATGAACATATAGACAAGCCTGATGCATTTTGGAAACAAGTTCTGTGGACCGATGAGGTTAAAATTGAACTTTTTGGCCGGAATGAGCAAAGGTTCGTTTGGAGAAGAAGGGGAACAGAAGTTAATTAAAAGAACCTCTGTTCAACTGTTAAGCATGGGGGTGGATCAATCATGCTTTGGGGTTGTATTGCAGCCAGTGGCACAGGGAACATCTCACGAGTAGAAGGAAAAATGGATTCAATAAAATTTTAGCAAATTTTGGATGCTAACTTGATGCCATCTGTGAAAAAGCTGAAGTTAAAGAGAGGATGGCTTCTATAAATGGATAATGACCCTAAACACACCTCGAAATCCACAGGGGATTACATCAAGAGGCGTAAACTGAAGGTTTTGCCATTGCCTTCACAATCTCCTGACCTCAACATAATTGAAAATCTATGGATAGACCTTAAAAGAGCAGTGCGTGACAGACAGCCCAGAAATCTCAAAGAACTGGAAGACTTTTGTAATGAAGAATGGGCAAAGATACCTCAAACAAGAATTGAAAGACTATTGGCTGGATACAAAAAGCGTTTACAAGCTGTGATACTTGCCAAAGGGGGCAGTACAAGATATTGACTCTGCAGGGTGCCCAAACTTTTGCAGATGCCATTTTGTTTTCTGTTATTTTGAAAGTGTAAATGATGGAAATAAAATCTAACTTTTGTTGACATATTATAAGAATGTCTAATCTGTAATTTGATGCCTTTTGGAGATTTTTCCATCTTTCCTTGGCTTCTTTATGCACATTAATACAAATTTTTACCTGGGGTGCCCAAACTTTTGATCCCCACTGTAGTACAGTATCTCCCATAAGTGAGTCCACCCCTCACATTATATATATATATATATATATATATATATATATATATATATATATATACAGTATATCCCATAAGTGAGTCCACCCCTCACATTATATATACAGTATATCCCATAAGTGACTCCACCCCTCACATTATATATGCAGTATCTCCCATAAGTGACCCTCACTATATATCTATATATATATATATATATATATATATATATATATATAATTTATTTATTCACCAAGAAGTTACATGCCAACAGCAAATGTATTATAATTAATATTATTTTTTACCGCACAGTGATATCCTGGGATTCGCTCCCCGATGAGCTACTTTTAGGCATTTTTTCCTACCTACATGTAACCGACCTCCTGAGAGCGTCCCGAGTGTGCAAGAGATGGAACAGACTTTCGTAAGTCCTTAAAATGTGAAGCCTTTTTTTTCTCTATGACCTGTGAAAGCATTTTATTACAGAAGTCTTATACTACTGCTCCTGCTGTGGAAAATCCAGCACATCCATACATTGTGTGACCGATCTATGAGGAGAGGGAAATAACTCCAATAGACCACAATGTTAAATGGGCACTGTCAGATAAAAAAAAACTATATGTTGTACATTTTGGCAAAACATTAACCTTTCTAATATACTTCATAAGAAAATGTTATTTCCTTATTATAGAAATCACTGTGTAAAAAATCATGGCTTTTTCCAAGTTGAAGCACAGGCATGGACAAAGTCCAGTGAGTGAGGGTGAGCTAGCACTCCTCTGTGCTCTCCCCTTTCTGATAGCGCTCCTCTGTGCTCTCTCCTGTCTGATGGCACTCCTCTGTGCTCTCTCCTGTCTGATAGCACTCCTCTGTGCTCTCTCCTGTCTGATAGCACTCCTCTGTGTTCTCTCCTGTCTCATAGCACTCCTCTGTGCTCTCTCCTGTCTGATAGTACTCCTCTGTGTTCTCCTCTGTCTTATAGCACTCCTCTGTGCTCTCTCTTGTCTGATAGCACTCCTCTGTGTTCTTCTATGTCTGTTAGCACTCTTCCGTGCTCTCGCCTGTCTGATTGCACTCTGCACTCCAATAAACCACAATGTTAAATGGGCACTGTCAGATAAAAAAAAACTATATGTTGTACATTTTGGCAAAACATTAACCTTTCTAATATACTTAATAAGAAAATGTTATTTCCTTATTATAGAAATCACGGTGTAAAAAATCATGGCTTTTTCCAAGTTGAAGCACAGGCATGGACAAAGTCCAGTGAGTGAGGGTGAGCTAGCACTCCTCTGTGCTCTCTCCTTTCTGATAGCGCTCCTCTGTACTCTCTCCTGTCTGGCACTCCTCTGTGCTCTCTCCTGTCTGATAGCACTCCTCTGTGCTCTCTCCTGTCTGATAGCACTCCTCTGTGCTCTCTCCTGTCTGATAGCACTCCTCTGTGCTCTCTCCTGTCTGATAGCACTCCTCTGTGCTCTCTCCTGTCTGATGGCACTCCTCTGTGCTCTCTCCTGTCTGATGGCACTCCTCTGTGCTCTCTCCTGTCTGATGGCACTCCTCTGTGCTCTCTCCTGTCTGATATGCTCTCTCCTGTCTGATGGCACTCCTCTGTTCTCTCTCCTGTCTGATAGCACTCCTCTGTGCTCTCTCCTGTCTGATATGCTCTCTCCTGTCTGATAGCACTCTTCCGTGCTCTCTCCTGTCTGGTAGCACTCCTCTGTGCTCTCTCCTGTCTGATATGCTCTCTCCTGTCTGATAGCACTCTTCCGTGCTCTCTCCTGTCTGATAGCACTCCTCTGTGCTAGCCATCCCCTCACTTACTGGACTCTGTCCATGCCTGTGCCTCAGCTTGGACAAAGCCATGGTTTTATAAGCCATGATTTCTATAAAAAGGAAATAACACTTTCTAAAGTATATCAAATGTTTGCTCTGCCAAGATGTACAACATATAAAAAGTTTTTGAATCTGATGGCGCCCATTTAAGCTTAACCCTTTGAGTGCAGGGTGCATGTTTACACACTACTCTGACTGTATGAGGCGTGCTTCATACCAGGTTGGTCCACAGCTACTGCCGGACATCACCGTTCAGGCATGAAATCTATAGACACTGTGATCAAAGTTGATCACAGCATGTAAAAGTGGTAAAATGCATTTCCCGGTTAGTTGTGGTGGCTGATCGGGACCTTCTCAGCAAAATGGTGGAGGTCCTGATCAGCTAAGAAGATGACTGAGAAGGTTCTCTACCTGCCACCGTCATGTCCGATTAGCGCTCTGAAAAAACAGGAAGCCTGTATAAGCAGACCACCAACACTGATCAATGCCATACTATTGATAGCATTACCAGTGTTTTTATTCGAAAGATTGCATGTATTAATAAATCTGAATAAGCCCCTCCCCCTAATAGCTTAAAAAGCTTAAATCGCTATTTCTCTATCGGCTCCATTGGGGGACACAGACCGTGGGTGTATGCTGCTGTCTCTAGGAGGTGTGACACTATGGCAACAAAAACTGTTGGCTCCTCCCAGCAGGATATACCCGCCTTCAGGCTCTGAGCTAATCAGTTTAAGCTTGGTGTCTGAGGAGGTGGACATGGTCTTCTGTTTTTTTTTTTTGTTTTCCTAGTTAGGGACGTGTTAGTTTTTTATTCCTTTTCTTTTCTGTTTTCAGGTGGGGACTCAGGGACTGCAGTTCCCCGTTTCCCCATTGCGAGTGAGGGGGCACAGACATTGCGTATATGCGCTGTTAACCCCCCCTCACCAACAGTCAGCGCTTGGGTGGTACCTCATGTGTCCGAGTCCCCCTATTTACCTGCTCGCGCATAGCAGCCAGGCGTGATGCAGGTAACTAAAGCTGACTGAAGACTTCACTTAAGACTCCTTTAGGTAAGTTCTTCTGACTGAGGTAAGTACTTTCCCCCCTTTTTTTCTCCATAGGTATGGACTCGCAACCCTTGGAGACCCCCTGATTTGTCCCACCTACACTTTATGGGCTAACCTATGCAAGGGCTGTACTTTATTCTGGGGGAGCAGTGGCACCTGAGGGGGCATTTTTTATGGGGCACTACACTTGTGTGTGTGTGTGTGTGTGCTTGGTGCACTTCACTTCTGTGTGTGTGTGTGCTTGGTGCACTTCACTTATGTGTGTGCTTGTGCTACCATGTCAGTGCTTTATATGCGGCTGTCAGCCGCTGCGCTGTATCGGGCCGGACGCTCTCAGTGCCGGTTTACTTTCGTTTTGTCGGCAGCGCCTTATATGCGGCTGATAGCCGCGGCGCTGCCGTTAGCCGGGCGCTTCAGCACCGGCTTACCCTTTCTTTCACCGGCAGTCTCTGCCGCCGCTTTGTCCGCCCGCTCTCTTCCCCGGGCGCATAAACGGCCGTCAGGTGCACTCGGGACAAGGAGCGGGCGCCATGACAGTTCTTTAAGGCAGTCTATAGCTCCACCCACAGGCCTAGGAGCTCTCGGAGGCGCGAAGCAGCCTCCAATCAGCGCCGTGGGCGCTATTTTCAGTGAGAAGGGGTCAGTTAGTGAGTGCCTTGCTTCAGGCACGCCCCTCTCTTCCTATTGGCTGGCCTGTTCACTCTCTTTCTAGCTGCTCAGAGCGAGTTCTCCTCATTTCAGCTGACAGGGGACACAGACTAGGGTGAGAAAGTTCATATCTCCTTTTTTCTTTCTACATTATGTCCGTATCCAGAGCTGTTCCTTCCTCTAAACAGAAACCTGGAACTTCCGTGACTTACTATCTCTGTAAGCACTGTAATACCAAGATGTCTGGCTCTGCTGAGCCCACTTGCCCTGCCTGCTCCCCCAGATCCCCTGGTACCCCCTGATGTCCCTTCGGTCCCGGTGGGTTCAGCCGCTCCTCCAGCCTGGGTTTCTTCCCTGACCCTGTATATGGATGACTTGCCCAAAGTCTCCCGTTCGGTGGCTGAGACCTCCCGGGAAGTGGTGTCCGGCTTGAAGGGGTCTTCCCTGCTCAGGACCTCTGGAAGGGCCTGTTCCTCGTCTCCACATACTTCACGCTCTCACAAGCGTCCTAGGGGTGCCTGGTCTGACTCTTCCATTGAGTCTTCAGATAGACGTGAGCATTCCCCTCGTGGAACAAGGGGAGTTCCTTTCATCAGTGGACATCAAGGATGCCTACCTCCATGTGCCAATATTCCCAGGCCATCATCGGTACCTCCACTTTGCGGTTCCGGAGGGGCACTTTCAATTTGTAGCTCTCCCCTTCGGTCTAGCCACGGCTCCTCGGGTCTTTACAATTTCCTTGCGCCAGTGATGGGCCTGTTACGGTCGAGTTGAATCTCGGTGATACCCTATCTGGACGACCTTCTCATCAAGGCTCCAACCAGAGACCAGACTCTGGAGAATCTGGACATCACTCTCCACACTCTGACTCGCTTCGGGTGGATGGTCAACCGGGACAAGTCAGTCCTCTGCCCTACCCAGTCTCTAACCTTCCTGGGACTTCAATTCGACACGGCCTCTGCCCGGATTTGTCTTCCGCCGGACAAACGTCTGGCGCTCCGGTCGGGGGGTCCGCTCCCTTTGGTCCCTGGTATCAGTCTCCATCCGCAATTGTATGGAAGTCCTGGGTCGGATGGTGGCAACTATGGAGGCCGTACCCTTTGCCCAGTTTCATTACCGCCCCCTTCAACTGGCGATTCTTTCCCGATGGAACAGGTCTCCTCTGTCCCTCGATCGTCAGATTGTTCTCCCTCGCAGGGTCAGTCAATCTCTGCTCTGGTGGCTCCGCTCCCCCCTTCTTCTCCAAGGGCGGTCGTTTCTTCCCCTTCACTGGCAGCTTGTTACAACCGATGCCAGCCTGTCGGGCTGGGGCGGCGTATTTAGGGATTGGACGGTTCAGGTACTCTGGTCTCCCCAGGAGACCCTTCTTCCGATAAACATATTAGAATTACGGGCGATTCTTCTTTGTCTTCTTCATTGGGAGTCCCGTCTTCAGTCCCGTTCAGTCGGACAACGCCACGGCCGTGGCGTATATTAATCGACAGGGCGGCACTCGCAGCTCGGCAGCCATGGCCGAGGTGACCAAGATTCTCACCTGGGCGGAGAGCAAGGTTCCGGCCATTTCGGCAATTCACATTCCGGGGTGCTCAACTGGGAAGCGGTCTTCCTCAGTCGGTCCTCACCCGACCCCGGCGAGTGGTCTCTACATCCAGAGGTCTTTGCACAACTCTGCGACCTCTGGGGCATTCCGGACGGGGACCTCTTCGCGTCCCGGCACAAATGGGAGATCCTTCGTTTTGTGTCCAAGTCCCGGGACCCTCAGGCTCTGGCCATGGACGCCCTAGTGATTCCTTGGCCGGGGTTTGCCCTACCCTATCTGTTCCCTCCTCTTCCGCTCCTTCCCAGGGTGCTGAGGAAGCTCAAGGCAGAGGACGTCCCCGCCATTCTGGTAGCTCCAGATTGGCCCCGAAGGTCGTGGTACGCCGACGTAGTCAGGCTCCTGGACGACACTCCACTGCGCTTTCCACTCTGTCCGGACTTGCTCTCTCAGGGTCCTCTTTGCCACCCCAATTTACAGTCGCTGCATTTGACGGTGTGGCGGTTGAGACCGCGGTTTTGAGGGCCCGCGGGTTCTCTTCCCAAGTCTTTCACACCATGCTCAAGGCTCGTAAGCCCTCCTCTGCAAGAATTTACCACCGTACTTGGCGGTCTTATTTTCGTTGGTGTGAAGCTCAAGACTTCTCCCCGGTAACCTTCTCGGTTCCCCTTCTTCTCTCCTTTTTGCAGTCGGGGTTGGAACTAGGGTTGTCTCTCAGTTCCCTTAAAGGTCAGGTTTCGGCCCTTACTGTTCTTTTTCAGCGGTCCCTGACTTCTAATTCTCTTTCCTTCAAGAAGTGACGCATGCTGTTCCTCCTTATCGGTCACCCTCTCCCCCTTGGGACTTGAATTTGGTTCTGATTGCCCTCCAGGGTGCACCCTTTGAGCCCCTTAGAGAGGTGTGTCTCCGCCTCCTTTCTTGGAAAGTGGCTCTTCTTGTTGCTATCACCTCCATCCGGAGGGTGTCTGAATTGGCAGCTCTCTCCTGCCGTTTCTGGTGATCCACCAAGACAAGGTTGTTTTCCGGCCAGATCCCTCATTTTTGCCTAAGGTGGTTTCGGCCTTTCATCTCAATGAGGACATTGTCCTCCCGTCTTTTTGTCCTGCTCCTTCTCATCCTAAGGAGCGCTTACTACACAAGCTGGATGTAGTTCGGGCTGTTCGGTCTTATCTCTCCATCACTTCTTCGTTTCGTCAGTGTGATTCCTTTTTCTTCCTTACGGAAGGTCGTCGCAAGGGACAACCTGCTTCCAAGGCCACCATTTCTCGGTGGATTCGGTCTGCCATTTTGGAGGCCTATCGCTGTAAGGGGAAGATTCCGCCTTTCAGGGTTGTGGCTCATTCTACCCGTTCTGTTGGGGCATCCTGGGTTCTCCAGAATAGAGCCTCGGCCTCGCAGATTTGCAGGGCGGCTACCTGGTCGTATTTGCACACTTTCTCGAGGTTCTACCGAGTTCATACCTTCGCATCGGCAGATGCTAGTCTGGGCTGTAAAGTGTTGCAGGCGGCAGTGGAACGGCCATCTGCCTGACTGCTTATCTGCACACCCAAGGGACGGCTTTGGTACGTCCCACGGTCTGTGTCCCCCAATGGAGCAGGTAGAGAAAAGGAGATTTTTTAACACTTACCGTAAAATCTCTTTCTCGAAGGATCCATTGGGGGACACAGCTCCCACCCTTTTGGGATTTTCCTTGGTTCTCTGTCCGAGGGTGTGTTCAGTTATGTTTTTTCTTCTGGTTCTGGGTTTTGGGTTTTTCTTGACCTGTTAGTCTCCTCCTATTGCTCTGGAACTTAAACTGATTAGCTCAGAGCCTGAAGGCGGGCGTATCCTGCTGGGAGGAGCCAACTGTTTTTGCTGCCATAGTGTCACACCTCCTACAGACAGCAGCATACACCCACGGTCTGTGTCCCCCAATGGATCCTTCGAGAAAGAGATTTTACAATAAGTGTTAAAAAATCTCCTTTTTTCAAATAAAATAATGAAAACAAAAATAAACATACCTGGTATTACTTCATGAGACATTGCTAATAAAATATTTACCTTAATCAAACTGCACATAAAATTGCGTAAAAAAAATAAATAAATCTCCTCCAGAATTGTTGACTTTTGGTCATCTCATACACTAGAAAAAGTGATCAAAAAGTTCAATCAAAAATGTTACCAATAAAAAATACAGATCACACCCAAAACGTATGCCCCCCATATTGGAAAAATTAACTGGTGTCAGAAATGTATACAGATTTGTAAGATAGTTCTGTTTAAAAAAATCAGCTGCTGTATGCTGCAGAGGAAGTTGTGTAGTTCTTTCCAGTCTGACCACTAGGGATCGACCGATTATCCGTTTGGCCGATATTAGCGGCCGATAATCACGATTTTGGACGTTATCGGTAATTACCTTGCCGATAATCAGATAATGCCCCGACCGCCGCCTCCACCGCAGCTGCCCCACTGCCTCCCCATCCCTGGTTTTATAATTTCCTGTTCCCGGGGTCTGGGGCCCGTGCTACTTCTGGCTCCTGCTGCGTCCTGCGTTAAGCTGTGCACTGCGCAGCGCAATGACGAGTGATGTCCTCACGCGACATCACCGTTAGTGTGAACAGTGACAGCGCAGGACGGGACTCAGAAGTAGCGCGGGCCCCGCGGACTGGTAATTATTAAACCGGGGATGGGGGAGGCAGTGGGGCAGCTGCGGTGGGGGAGGCGTGAGGTGCTGGGTGGGGGTCAGCGGCAGTGGTTGGGAGGAGAGGGGGAGAGAAGCGGGTGGCGGTGGCGGTTTCTGCAGCTGCTTCTTCGGGGCCGGGGGTGGTGGAGAAATAGCCGATAACTTATACCGATATTCCGGTATGAGTTATCGGCCTGAAAGGCCACAGATTATCGGTATCGGCCCTAAAAAAATCGATATCGGTCGATCACTACTGACCACACTCTCTGCTGACACCTCTGTCAGGAACTGTCCTGGGCAGAAGACATTCGCTATGGGGATTTGCTCCTTTAAGATTTTAAATAGAGGTACCTGACCAATCTTTATACATTTCTAATATTTAAATTGGATATATATATATATATATATATATATATTAATCTGGTATTGTTGTAATTGTATAGACCTACAGAACGTAGTTTTGCCGTATATTTTGTGGTACAATGAGTGATGTCATTATAAAGTACAATTGGTGGCGTAAAGAACATTCCCTCATATGGGTTTGTAGGTAGAAAACGTTAAAACGCAAAAAAATATTAAATCATTGCGTTCTTAAAGGTGTACTCCGCTGTTTAGCGTTTAGATCAAACTGTTCCGAATGCTGGAGCAGGCGCCGGGAGCCCAGCCCCCTCAATGCAAGTCTATGGGAGGGGGCGTGACAGCCGTCATGCCCCCTCCTATAGACTTGCATTGAGGGGGCAGGGCTCTCAGCTCCAGTGTTTGGAACAGTTTGTTCCAAACACTGAGCAGTGGAGTACCCCTTTAAGGGCTTAAGTAAAATTAGTTGAGACAGAAGAGACATTTATATGATTCAAACATATGAACGGAAATGAAAATCCTGTTAGTTGTTGCTACTGCTGGAGTCCAGTATACACTGATAACCTCATTCCCTCTCGTAGGTGCGATGAATCCTTATGGCACAGTCTGGATCTCACTGGCAAACATCTGGCAAATGGAGTTATTGGAAATCTGCTATCTTTGGGTGTTGTTGTCCTGCGCTGTCCAAGGTCATGTGTTGGGGAATCGCTGTTCAAACAAGTCAGGTGAGCAACAACTTCTTATCCTGTAGTAAAGCACTTTTAGGTCCTGTCAGATTCCATAATAGCCTGTTCTGCTTTGTGATATATCGTACTGGACAGTGCAGCTGGTTAGGCTGGGTCCCTGATTTTATATGTCCAGCATGCACGTATACAGATACCATTTAGTGAAATTTGTCAAGTTTGCCATAACTAATTTCCCGTGTGTGTGTTTTTTTGTTTTAACGGGATCTGTTCTTTTGTACCTGTCATAAGTCATCCTTTTATTGCTCTTAAAGGGATATTCCGGCCTTAGACATCTCCTCTCCTATCCAAAGGATAGGGGATAAAATGTCTGATCGCTCGGGTCCCGCTGCTGGGACCCCCCCCGATCTCCGTGCAGCCCCCAGCATCCTGTGCCTGACGCTGCTCCCAAGATGTGAAGTCACAGCCATCACCCCCTCACGACATCACAGCCACACCCCCTCATGACGTCACAGCCACACCCCCTCACGACGTCACAGCCACACCCCCTCATGACGTCACAGCCACACACCCTCATGACGTCACAGCCACACACCCTCATGACGTCACAGCCACACCCCCTCATGACGTCACAGCCACACCCCCTCATGGCGTCACAGCCACACCCCCTCATGGCGTCACAGCCACACACCCTCATGGCGTCACAGCCACACCCCCTCATGGCGTCACAGCCACACCCCCTCATGGCGTCACAGCCACACCCCCTCATGGCGTCACAGCCACACACCCCTCATGGCGTCACAGCCACACACCCTCGTGACGTCACAGCCACACCCCCTCGTGACGTCACAGCCACACACCCCTCGTGACGTCACAGCCACACCCCCCTCGTGACGTCACAGCCACACCCCCTCTTGACGTCACAGCCACACACACCCTCATGACGCCACACCCCTCCATTCATGTCTATGGGAGGGGGACATCACGTCTCATTCTCGGTTGCAGTGCCTGGCATAGAATGCTGGGGGCTGCTGGGAGATCGCAGAGGTCCCCTTTGGATAGGGGATAAGATGTCTTAGGCCGGAATACCCCTTTAATACCCTTGTTTATGTTGCACACTCGCACTGCCTGCAGTTCACTGAGAAGGAGGGTCTGTTCCCTTGCTTGCCCTCACTTCTCATGTGGGAACTTCATCCCTCACAACTCAGAGCTGACAACTGGCTGCTCTGTGCACTGTGGTTCTGTGACACGCTCCTGGCTCACGCAGTAGGCTGATTGACAAGCCAGGATCCTGCACAGAGCCCTTCTTGCCCGGCCCACTCTTCCTGTATTTTCTCAGCCAATGTATATTACAAATATACCTGTAATGTTATTATCTACATTACATAAAATGGTCATTTAAAGAAGCACCGCAGGATTTATTTTTTATTTTTGCTTATGAAGGCAGTGCAGCATAAACTATTACTAGAGAATCATGTAGAGGTTCTTTTGTATACCTTGTGCTTACCTAATTAAGCTGATGTGGTATGCATGGGTGTGCAGGCATGAATCTTTTGGCTTTGCAGATATAGGGGGTGGAATCTCATCACAACACCTTGTCATCTAATTAGACTGCTGGTGTTGGATTTTTTTCTACTGCATTTTGGCTGTTTTTGCTGCAGTTTTCCAAAAACACTGTAAAAGTTAATGATTACCCAATTGCGGTACAAAAGCGCACTTTTTGCATTGGGAAAATGACGTATGTGAACACAGCCTCAGGAGAGATGTATAACTAATACATATTCTGATCCCGTAGAATTAGCAGGAGCAGTATACAGATAGAGCTGGAGGGGAGGTGTATAACTACTATATATCCTGATCCCATAGAGATAGCAGCAGTATACAGAGCTGGAGGGGAGGGGTCTTGGAACTGCCAGGAGAATCTGATAGATCATTATACCATGGTGTAGTTCAGGAGGTCAGCTGACCCAGGATCAACCATGTCCTCTGACAGGCTAAACAATGTGACTTTCTGTGAGACAAACTTGTTATCACATGACCCAGTTAAAGGGGTACTCTGCTGGAAAACACTTTTCTTTTAATCAACTGATGACAGAAAGTTATACAGATTTGTAAATTGTTTCTATTTAAAAATCTTAATCCTTCCAGTACTTATCGGCTCCTGTATAATACAGAGGAAGTTCTTTTATTTTTAAATCTCTTTCCAGTCTGACCACAGTGCTCTCTGCTGACACTCCTGTCCATGTCAGGAACTGTCCAGAGCAGGATAGATTTTCTATAGGAAATTGTTTCTGCTCTGGACAGTTCCTGACATGGACAGAGGTGTCAGCAGAGAGCACGGTGGTCAGACAGAAAAAAGATTTAAAAAGAAAAGAACTTCCTCTGTATTAGGGATCGACCGATATCGTTTTTTAGGGCCGATACCGATAATCGGTGGAGGTTTGGGCCGACAGCCGATAACTTATACCAATATTCCGGTATAAGTTATCGGCTATTTATCCCCCCTGGACACCGCTGCAGAGCATTGATTTAAAGCGGGCGCTTTAAATCAATGTACTGCAGTGGCTTTTGCGGTGCCATAGGCCGCCGCTGCCACCCGCTTCTCTCCACTACCTGTCAGGGTGGTCCGGGCCATCCATCCTTCCTTCCTGTAGTGTCCGGCGGCATTCCGGGTGGAGGGTGCACCGGTCCGGGCTGTCCTCCTCCGGGGGTTATCTTCTCCACTCCGGGCAGGCTCCGGCCTAGTACGCTGCATAGACATCGCTGTGCAGCGACGCACCTGACGTCACGGCGTAGCAGCGTCTATGCAGCGTACTAGGCCGGAGCCTGCCCGGAGTGGAGAAGAGCACCCCCGGAGAAGGACAGCCCGGAACGGTGCACCCTCCACCCGGAATGGCGCTGGACACTATAGGAAGGATGGATGGCCCGGACCACCCCCATTACGGGTAAGTTTATTTATTAATTTTTTTTATTGACTCGGAGGGTGGGGGAGGGGCCCGACCGGTATAGCGGTATGGACAAAAATCCATACCGGTATACCGCCCGCTACGGTGGGGGGTGCGACGCGGTGGGTCGGGGGGGCGGTCGCGGGGTGGTGCGGTGGGCGGGGCATTATCGGCTTATCGGAAAGGTAAGTGCCGATACCGATAATGCCCAAAATCGTGATTATCGGCCGATTATATCGGCCATATCGGTAATCGGTCGATCCCTACTCTGTATTATACAGAAGCTGATAAGTCCTGGAAGGATTAAGATTTTCAAATAGAAGTAATTTACAAATCTGTTTAACTTTCTGGCACCAGTTCATTTAAAAATGTTTTGCACTGGAGTACCCCTTTAAAGCAGTGTGGATATAGCTGTGCTGGATTAAAACAGGTGACACTGTAGGACTAGTGATGGTAAGTGTGCATGATATGGGCATATGATCTGCTTCTTGGAATAGGACCAAGGTCTGTGCTATTCCTACCAGTAAACCCTGATGAATATGCTGGAATATATTCACACTTTTGACCTCCGCAGGGTGATTGGGGGTATATATATATGTGTGTTTACCACATGCTGTACCTATTCCGGCTGTATTGGTAAACCAACACTGCTTGATCCAGTGTGAACCCAACCTTATGAGTATCGATCTCTATTCATCATGCCAATGTATTATTTATTTTATTTTTTTACAGACCCCTACGTCTCCAGCACGCTGACCTCTCTAACTGTACAGTAAGCCCAGACACACTGCTGAGCATCATCTCCCGCTGCCACGACCTGCACAACCTGAGTCTGGAAGGGCTGGAGCTTTCTGATACCATCATGTGGTAAGAGATCTGGGCACCATTGTTGGGATGGTAGTATTCTAAACTGTTAGTGAATTCATATACAAGGAAAGAAAAGGCAGCTTCTTATTGCCTTTGCTCTTTAAAGGAGTACTCCGCTGCCTGACATCTTATCCCCTATCCAAAGGATAGAAGATAAGATGTCTGATTGCTGGGGCCTCTTACAAACGCCGGATTCCTGTCGCGTTGGTCGTAACTTCATGGTCACGCCCCCTCGTAATGCCACACCCCCTCCATTCATGTCTATGTCAGGGGCGTTTCAGCCCCCTCCCATAGACATGCGTGGGGGGGGTGGGGTTGCGTGAGAGTGTTCCGACCGCTCGAGTACTGGGGTACTCCACTGACTCAGAGTTCAGAACATTTAGTTCCTAACGCTGGGTGCGGGAGTTGTGACTCAATGCATGTCTATGGGAGGGAGTGTCGCGTCACAACCCCCGCAGTCCCCACCCAGCATTTGCAACTAAATGTTCTGAACGCTGGGACAGTAGAGTACCCCTTTAAGTGCAAGTCCAGAGCTGCACTCCTGACCATTCAGCACAGATCAGTGTGGAGAGACGCAGCCGACTCTGGGTTGAACAGTTGACAAGGTGACTCCTGCACGGAACCAGCATCAGTGACGTCTCTTCACACCGATCTGTGCAGAACGGCTGGGAGTGGAGCTCTGGGCTTACCCTTTAAAGGGATACTCTGCTCCCCAGCGTCCAGAACATTGAGCTCCGAGCGCTGTGTGCGTGCTTTCGTGTTTACGCCCGCCCCCTCGTGACGTCACACCCCCTCATGACGTCCCATAGACTTGCATTGAGGGAGCGGAACAGGGCGTGACATCATGAGGGGGCGGACGTGAACACAGAAGCCCGCTTACAGCGTTCAGAGCTCTTTGTTGAAGACATTTCTTCAAATATTTGTTTATTTGAATGAGGATGTTTTGGCAGCATGCTCATGGATTTAAGATCACTGGGACGGTCACAGAAATGTGCAACAAATTTGCTGTGTGACAATACACGTACAGCGAACAATGTGGAAGAATGCTAGGTACGGTGCCACTTTAAGTGTATGTAATGAGCCATTTATAAACAGAACAATGTAGAAGAATGCTAGGTACGGTGCCACTTTAAGTGTATGTAATGAGCCATTTATAAACAGAACAATGTAGAAGAATGCTAGGTACGGTGCCACTTTAAGTGTATGTAATGAGCCATTTATAAACAGAACAATGTAGAAGAATGCTAGGTACGGTGCCACTTTAAGTGTATGTAATGAGCCATTTATAAACAGAACAATGTAGAAGAATGCTAGGTACGGTGCCACTTTAAGTGTATGTAATGAGCCATTTATAAACAGAACAATGTTATAGAACCCTTCTATTTTTGGGGAAAAATAAAAGGATTTCTGCTGCAAAACCTCTCCAGAAGACCAACCCTTATACAGACCAGATTGGTGTGGCAGATTTTTAGCTCCACGTTGACATTTCAGACGACCACCCCAGACCAAAAAGGAGCGGTCTCCTCAAAAGGATGCATAATAAATGTGTTAGTGAAAGTCTGGGTAAGGAAGGGATCTTTTGGAGAGGATTCAATGCATTCCCACCCCCTCCCTTGTGCAGTTTTAGGTGATCATCTCGTAGAGGTTTCACTGTATGTCCATAGATGCAGTAATTGCACAAAAAATGAATAAAAAGTGTTAATTGCCGTTCCTTGTTCTTTCCAGGGCCATTGCTCAGAATTCAGATCTGAAACGCTTAAACCTTTGTGGCTGCTCAGGCTTTTCTCCAGAATCTCTCACACAGATGTTAAAAAGCTGCACCAGGTAAGACACAGAAAGAGTTAAAGGGGTATTCCGCTGCTCAGTGTTTGGAACAAACTGTTCCGAATGCTGGAGCTGGTGATGTCATAGTCCCGCCCCCTCATGACATCACACCACACCCCATCAATGCAAGTCTATGGGAGGGGGCGTGACAGCCGTCACGCCCCCTCCCATAGACTTGCATTGAGGGGGGCGGGCGGGACATCATGAGGGGGTGGGGCTATGACGTCACCAGCTCTAGCATTCGGAAATGCGGAGTACCCCTTTTAACCCCTTAAGGACCGGAGGTTTTTCCGTTTTTGCATTTTCGTTTTTTGCTCCTTGCCTTTAAAAAATCATAACTCTTTCAAATTTACACCTAAAAATCCATATGATGGCTTATTTTTTGCGCCACCAATTCTACTTTGTAATGACGTCAGTCATTTTGCCCAAAAATCTATGGTGAAGCGGGAAAAAAAATCATTGTGCGACAAAATTGAAAAAAAAAACGCTGTTTTGTAACTTTTGGGGGCTTCCGTTTCTACGTAGTACATTTTTCGGTAAAAATGACACCTGATATGTATTCTGTAGGTCCATGTGATTAAAATGATACCCTACTTATATAGGTTTGATTTTGTCGGACTTCTGGAAAAAATCATAACTACATGCAGGAAAATTAATACGTTTAAAATTGTCATCTTCTGACCCCTATAACTTTTTTATTTTTCCGTGTATGGGGCGGTATGAGGGCTCATTTTTTGCGCCGTGATCTGAAGTTTTTAACGGTACCATTTTTGCATTGATAGGACTTATTGATCACTTTTTATTCATTTTTAAATGATATAAAAAGTGACCAAAAATGCACTATTTTGGACTTTGGAATTTTTTTGCGCGCACGCCATTGACCGAGCGGTTTAATTAATGATATATTTTTATAATTCGGACATTTCCGCACGCGGTGATACCACATATGTTTATTTTTATTTTTATTTACACTGTGTTTTTTTTTATTGGAAAAGGGGGGTGATTCAAACTTTTAATAGGGGAGGAGTTAAATGATCTTTATTCACTTTTTTTTTTCACTTTTTTTTTGCAGTGTTATAGGTCCCATAGGGACCTATAACACTGCACACACTGATCTTCTATGTTGATCACTGGTTTCTCATAAGAAACCAGTGATCAACGATTCTGCCGGATGACTGCTCATGCCTGGATCTCAGGCACTGAGCAGTCATTCGGCGATCGGACAGCGAGGAGGCAGGTAGGGGCCCTCCCGCTGTCCTGTCAGCTGTTCGGGATGCCGCGATTTCACCGCGGCTATCCCGAACAGCCCACTGAGCTAGCCGGGATGCTTTCGGTTTCACTTTAGACGCGGCGTTCAACTTTGAACGCCGCGTCTAAAGGGTTAATAGCGCGCGGCACAGCGATCAATGCCGCGCGCTATTAGCCACGGGTCCCGGCCGTTGTTAGAGGCCGGGCCCGACCCGCTATGACGCGGGGCCACGCCGTGGCCCCGCGTTATAGATCGGGAGTGGACACATGACGTTCCAGTACGTCATGTGTCCTTAAGGGGTTAAGGCACCCTGGTTGGGAAACACTGCCATAGTATTATGAGAGGTAAGACCACCCTGGAAGAGGACATCTTATTCCCTATCCAAAGAATGATCTCCGGGCTGGTACTGTGGTGTTCTGAACATGGAAGCTTGGAGCTTCCGTGTTCTTGATGTCACATCACGCCCCCTCCATTACATGTCTATGGGAGGGGGCGTGACGGCTATTACATAGAAATCACATCTCCTCCCATAGACATGAATGGAGGGGGGCGTGATGGCTGTGGTTGTCCGTCATCTGGCATGGAGCAGGGTTCACTCCGTGCACCGGATGACTGGGATGTCGTGCCGTAGATTGTGGGAGGTCCCATTGGCCGGACCCAGCGATCAGACACCTTATCCCCTATGCTATGGATAGGGGAGAAGATGTATAGGGGCAGAGTACCCCTTTAAAGGGATACTCCACTGGAACACTTTTTTTTTTTTTATTTTTTAAATCAACTGGTGCCAGAAAGTTAAACAGATCTATTAAAAAATCTTAATCCTTCCAGTACTTATCGGTTCGTGTAGGATTCACAGGAAGTTCTTTTCTTTTTTAATTTCCTTTCTGTCTGTCCACAGTGCTCTCTGCTGACACCTCTGTCCATGTCTGGAACTGTCCGTAGCAGGATAGGTTTACTATGGGAATTTGCTTGTACTCTAGACAGTTCCTAAAATGGACAGAGGTGTCAGCAGAGAGCAACGGGGTCAGACAGAAAAGGAAATAAAAAAAAAAATAAAAGAACTTCCTGTGAATCATGCACGAACCGATAAGTACTGGAAGGATTAAGATTTTTTAATAGAAGTAATTTACAAATCTGTTTAACTTTCTGGCACCAGTTGATTTAAAAAAAATAATAATAATAATAATGTTTTTCAGTGGAGTACCCCTTTAATGATGAGCTCGGTAATTCCGCCACATGTGACATCTCTTGTCTTTCAGCCTGGAGGAGCTGAACTTGTCCTGGTGTGATTTCACTGCAGACCACGTGAAGAGCGCGGTGGAGAACTTCTCTGCAGGTTTAACACAGTTGAATTTCAGTGGATACCGACAGAACCTGGAGATAGCTGGTAAGTAGTTCACTCATTGGGGGGATTGATTAACCCTTCCTGTTATGTTGTGACCCAGCGATGTCGCTTCACTTTGACACCTTTTTATTTGTTTTGCAGATGTGGAGATGTTACTCCAGAGGTGTCTATATCTTATCAACCTAGATTTAAGGTAACAATCCAGTTTTGTAAAGGAAACAAGGCTTATATACGTTTAAAAAATAAAAAATAAAATTCTGTGAAGATGTGTACTTAAAATTGCTAAATTGTCCTATATACACATATTTTTACATATACGGAAAGGGCTGTGACCTGTAATTTTTATTAAATTTTTTTTGTCTGGATAAATGAAGTACGGTAATCAAATATCAGTAATTCTGGGGCGTTGGGGGCAGGGTGCCCATATGCAAGGGGGGAGGGGGGGGAATAAAACAGTAAAGGGAATGTAGTGCTACTCTACAGTTGTGTTCCCTCCACTTTCATGGGTGGTTGGCGTCCCACCATCCTAGTGATATGACATAGTTTTATAAGATGGGGATGGCCCTTTAACCTGTTAAGGACCCATGACGTACCGGTACGTCATGAGTCCGCTCCGTTCTGTAACGCAGGGCCACAGCGGGTCAGGCTCGGACTCTAACAACGGCCGGGACCTGTGGCTAATAGCGCACGGCACTGATTGCGGTGCCGCGGCCTATTAACCCTTTAGATGCGGCGTACAAAGTTGATCGCCGCGTCTAAAGTGAAACTAAAATGTTGCCGGTTAGCTCAGGGAGCTGTTTCCCGCGGCATCCCGAACAGCTTACAGGACAGCCGGAGGGCCCCTACCTGCCTCCTCGCTGTCCGATCGCCGAATGACTGCTCAGTGCCCGAGATCCAGGCATGAGCAGTCAAGCGGCAGAAACCAGTGATCAATGATTAAGATCAGTGTGTGCAGTGTTATAGGTCCCTATGGGAGCTATAACACTGCAAAAAAAGTGAATAAAGATCATTTAACCCCTTCCCTAATAAAAGTTTGAATCACCCCCCTTTTCCCATTTAAAAAAAAAAAGTGTAAATTAAAATGAACCATATGTGGTATCGCCGCGTCCGGAAATGTCCGAATTATAAAAATATATCATTAATATTAAATTGCACGGTGAATGGCGTACGCACAAAAAAATTCCAAAGTCCAAAATAGTGCATTTTTGGTCACTTTTTATATAATGAAAAAATTTATAAAAAGATCAATAAGTCCGATCAATGCAAAAATGGTACCGCTAAAAACTAAAGATCACGGCGCAAAAAATGAGCCCTCATACCGCCCCATACACGGAAAAATAAAAAAGTTAAAGGGGTCAGAAGATGACAATTTTTAAACGTATAAATTTTCCTGCATGTAGTTATGATTTTTTCCAGAAGTGCGACAAAATCAAACCTATATAAGTAGGGGATCATTTTACCCGTATGGACCTACAGAATAAAGATAAGGTCACTTTTACCGAAAAATGTACTGCGTAGAAACGGAAGCCCCCAAAATTTACAAAACTGCTTTTTTTCAATTTTGTCTCACAATGATTTTTTTCCGTTTCGCCGTAGATTTTTGGGTAAAATGACGTCATTACAAAGTAGAATTGGTGTCGCAAAAAATAAGCCATCATATGGATTTCTAGGTGCAAAATTGAAAGAGTTATGATTTTTTAAAGGCAAGGAGCAAAAAACGAAAATGGAAAAACCCACGGGTCCTTAAGGGGTTAAAGGGGTACTCCGGTGGAAAACTTTTTTTCAACTGGTGCCAGAAAGTTTAACAGATTTGTAAATTACTTCTATTAAAAAATCTTTCTCCTTCCAGTACTCTTTAGCTGTATGCTACAGAGGAAATTCTTTTCTTTTTGAATTTCTTTTTTGTCTTGTCCACAGTGCTCTCTGCTGACACCTGTCTGTGTCAGGAACTGTCCAGAGCGGGAGATGTTTGCTATGGAAATTTTCTCCTGCTCTGGACAGTTACTGGTACGGGCATCAGGTGTCAGCAGAGAGCACTAAGGACAAGACGAAAAAAAAGATTCAAAAAGAAAGAATTTCCTCTGCAGCATACAGCTGCTAAAAAGTACTGGAAGGGTAAAGATTTTTTAATAGAAATCATTTACAAATCTGTGTAAGGCTGGGTTCACACTACGTTTTTGCCATACTGTTTTCAATCCGTTTTTCTAAAGAAAACTGTACGGCAAAAAAAACGGATGGAACAGTATGGGAAAAAGTAAACTGTATGCGTTTTTAAACAGTATACTGTTTTTAAAAGTGCATACAGTTCCGTCAGTTTTTATAGAAAAAAACCCCATACGTTTTAGAAAATTTTGTCCACTTTTAATGGGAGGGGTCTTGGGTGGGGACTTTAGGATTCAAATGCGCATGTGCAAAGTAAAAACGTATACGTTTTTCCCGTATGGAACCGTATACATGTGCGCTTCTCATTGACGTCCATGTTTAAAAAAAGGCATGTGGTTGCTTTACGGTTTTTAAACCGGAGTCAAAACCGTGGTTGACCACGATTTTGTCTCCGGTTTAAAAACCGTACTGCAACCGCATAAGTTTTTTTTAACATGGACGTCAATGGGAAGCGCACATGTATACGGTTCCATACGGGAAAAACGTATACGTTTTTACTTTGCACATGCGCATTTGAATCCTAAAGTCCCCACCCAAGACCCCTCCCATTAAAAATGGACAAAATTTTCTAAAACGTATGGGTTTTTTTTCTATAAAAACTGACGGAACTGTATGCACTTTTAAAACAGCATACTGTTTAAAAACGCATACGGTTTACTTTATTCCATACTGCTCCATCCGTTTTTTTGCCATACGGTTTTCTTTAGAAAAACGGATTGAAAACAGTATGGCAAAAACGTAGTGTGAACCCAGCCCTACTTTCTGGCACCAGTTGATTTAAAAAAAAAAAAAAAAGTTGTCCACTGGAGTACCCCTTTAATGATAATCACACTGTTTGCAGCATTTTTATGTTCTCAGTCTCCATGCACCGATGATGAATTGATTAAAGGGTAACTCTAATGTTTAATGCAACAATGTCTAATGCAAGATACACAGTCAAACTCCCAGCAACTCCCTGGCCCACTGCTAAAGTGAGTGGTCTGATGGAATCGCCAGAAGTCGCTTTGACTTGCATGGGAGATCTGGCAATCCTGTAGACTGCTCACTTTAGCAATGGGCTATGGAGTTGCCGGGACTTTGATTGTGTATCCTGACACTATTGTAATATTATCGTTGCCCTTTCATTTAGAATAATTATACATCTTATATGATTTAAAGGGGTTATTCAGGAAAAAAACTTTTTATATATATATATATATATATATATATATATATATATATATATATATATATATATATCTCAACTGCCTCCAGAAAGTTAAACAGATTAGTAAATTACTTCTATTAAAAAATCTTAATCCTTTCAGTTCTTGTGAGCTGCTGAAGTTGAGTTGTTCTTTTCTGTATAAGTGTTCTCTGATGACACCTGTCTCGGGAACCGCCCAGTTTAGAAGCAAATCCCCATAGCAAACCTCTTCTACTCTGTTCAGTTCCCGAGACAAGCGAAGATGTCAGCAGAGAGCACTGTTGCCAGACAGAAAACAACAACTCAACTTCAGCAGCTGATAATTATTGGAAGGATTAAGATTTTTTTAATAGAAGTAATTTACAAATCTGTTTAACTTTCTGGAGCCAGTGATATAAAAAAAAAAAAAAAAAAAAAAGTTTTCCTGGAATACCCTTTTAGGGTCTATTCACACGTACAGTATTCAGCGCAGATTTGATGCGCAGGATTTCAAGCTGTGTTCAGTTTACATTGAAATCTGCAGCAGAAAATCCTGCGCATCAAATCTGTGCAGAATACTGTGCGTGTTAATAGACCCTTAAAGAATGATTTGTAAGCATCAGCAAGGGTTAAAATCAGGTGCACTGCTGCCCTTTGTACATACTATAACATCTACATCATTAGGAATATGTCTGATGAATGTTTCTGTCCACAGTGATAGCGTGCTGCTCACTGCCGACTGCTTCCAGGCTCTTCATCAGCTCCGGCTCCAACACCTCGGCCTCAGTCGCTGCTATCAGATCAGTCCTGCAGCTTTACTGTAAGAACCGTTTTATTCTGTAATCCCAAATCTCATCAAGGCAGCTGCGTCAGACTCTGCGACTTTATTCTGTATTTATTTTTATGGCATCACTAATATTAATTAGACAGGTTGCCATGTCTGTTTAAAGTGTACGTGTGTAGAGAAAAGTGGAGACGGCACCACTAGTATAGGGTTAAAGGGGTACTCCAGACCTAAGACATCTTATACCCTATGCAAAGGATAGGGGATAAGATGTCTGATCGCGGGGTCCAAACCCCCCCCCCCGTCACGCCCCCGCCCCCGCTATGAAAGTCTATGGGAGGGGACGTGACTTCATGGGTGCTGAATGCAAGATTGCGGGGGTCCCCAGCGGCGGGACCCCTGTAGTCAGACATCTTATCTCCTATAAGTCTTAGTGCCTGAGTACCCCTTTAACTTCAGAGCTGGAATGGGCTATCAGCGTAGCAGACAGAAACATTTCTTTGGAAGTTATATGGTGGTGCTGGGATATAAGGCAGAGAAAAGCCTAAAATATATGCAGTATACTAGAGCATAAAAGCCATCCGCACTCACCGCTGTGTTAGTGCAGGGCGGTATGGCCTATAATGAATATCACGGTATTTTATTTATTTTTTATCACGGTATTACCGCCTTACATGTTATTGTAATTTGTCTGTACCTCAATCTCTTCTCCATCCCTGATGAATCTGAGGTCAACATTTGGGAGAAACACGTTGGAACAAGGAGCATGATAATTGCTGTACCTTTTGTGGTTTCCATTATTTTCTTCCCTTCCACACTTATTGTTAGTTATAGAGTAGGGGTGGCTAGGAAGGGTTAGTTGGTGATAGGGCATTCGCCTGTATCCCTTTTCCCTTTCCCTGATCATTTTGTGGGCCATTGTATGTATGTCAATGTGTTATCTTTATAATCATGTAAACTTTGATATCATGGAAAAAATGTTTAAATATATTTCAGTAAAAGTTATATTTTACATTCTATATCTTTGCCACTTTGGATGAATCATTTAGTTCTATCATCATTTCTTATATATCCTTGCTAGAGATGAGCGAACTTACAGTAAATACGATTCGTCACAAACTTCTCGGCTCGGCAGTTGCTGTCTTATCCTGCATAAATTATTTAAACTTTCAGGTGCTCCCGTGGGCTGGAAAAGGTGGATACATTCCTAGGAGACTCTTTCCTAGGACTGTATCCACCTTTTCCAGCCCACCGGAGCACCTGAAAGCTGAACTAATTTATGCAGGATAAGTCATCAACTGCCGAACCGAGAAGTTTGTGACGAATCGAATTTACTGTAAGTTCGCTCATCTCTAATCCTTGCCTCATTGGATGAATTATTTAGTCTTACTACTATATTGTTCTTCACCTAGGGCGCTACTATCTTGTCACGTAAAGGGGTGACCATTTATTTTTGTTTCCCATTAATTGTAATTTGCAGTCACCTTATCATCTGGAACACCATTATAGTGGTCTGGGGGGTAAAAATAGGATGACAGTTGCGCTTTAAATTATCTTTATTTTTTTATTCATTTAATTTATTTATTTTTATTCATTTTACTTATTTAAATTTATTTTATTGATTACATTTTTTAAATTTAATTCATCTTTAAATAAATTAAAGATTACCGTATATACTCGAGTATAAGCCGACCCGAGTATAAGCCGAGACCCCTAATTTCAACCCAAAATCCCAGGAAAAGTTATTGACTCGAGTATAAGCCTAGGGTGGGAAATACCTCATCCCCCCTGTCATCATCCAGACCCCCGTCATTAACATCCTCATCATCATCACCGCCTGTCATCATCCAGACCCGTCATTAACATCCTCATCATCCCCTTGTCATCATCCCACACATCCCCCCTTCATCATCCCCTTGTCATCATCCCACACATCCCCTTGTCATCATCCCACACATCCCCCCTTCATCATCCCCTTGTCATCATCCCACACATCCCCTTATCATCCCACACATCCCCCCTTCATCATCCCCTTGTCATCATCCCACACATCCCCTTATCATCCCACACATCCCCCCTTCATCATCCCCTTGTCATCATCCCACACATCCCCTTATCATCCCACACATCCCCCCTTCATCATCCCCTTGTCATCATCCCACACATCCCCCCTTCATCATCCCCTTGTCATCATCCCACACATCCCCCCTTCATCATCCCCTTGTCATCATCCCACACATCCCCTTATCATCCCACACATCCCCCCTTCATCCCACACATCCCCCCTTCATCATCCCCTTGTAATCATCCCACACACCCCCCCCCTTCATCATCCCCACCCCCCTTCATCATCCCCACACCCCCCCCCCCTTCATCATCCTCTTCTCATCATTCGCCCTCAGTGGTCTTCAACCTGCGGACCTCCAGAGGTTTCAAAACTACAACTCCCAGCAAGCCCGGGCAGCCATCGGCTGTCCGGGCTTGCTGGGAGTTGTAGTTTTGAAACCTCCGGAGGTCCGCAGGTTGAAGACCACTGCGGCCTTCAACATGCGGACCTCCAGAGGTTTCAAAACTACAACTCCCAGCAAGCCCGGGCAGCCATCGGCTGTCTGGGCTTGCTGGGAGTTGTAGTTTTGAAACCTCCGGAGGTCCGCAGGTTGAAGACCACTGCGGCCTTCAACATCATCCAGCCCCCTCTCACCCCCTTTAGTTCTGAGTACTCAACTCCGCTCCGCGCTGGTCCGGTCCTGCAGTGCTGTCCGGTAAGGAGGTGGTCCGGTGAGGAGGTGGTCCGGGCTGCTATCTTCACCGGGGGCGCCTCTTCTCCGCGCTTCCGGCCCGGAATAGAGCCGTTGCCTTGACAACGACGCATCTGCGTCGTTGTCAAGGCAACGTGACTATTCTGAGGCCGGGCCCGAAGCGCTTAGAAGAGGCCTCCCCGGTGAAGATAGCAGCCCGGACCACCTCCTCACCGGACCACCTCCTCTCCGGACAGCCCTGCAGGACCGGACCAGCGCCGAGCGGAGGTGAGTACTCAGAACTAAAGGGGGTGAGAGGGGGCTGGATGATGTTGAAGGCCGCAGTGGTCTTCAACCTGCGGACCTCCGGAGGTTTCAAAACTACAACTCCCAGCAAGCCCGGACAGCCGATGGCTGCCCTGGCTTGCTGGGAGTTGTAGTTTTGAAACCTCTGGAAGTCCGCAGGTTGAAGACCACTGCGGGTGGGGGAGTTCACTCGAGTATAAGCCGAGGGGGGTGTTTTCAGCACGAAAAATCGTGCTGAAAAACTCGGCTTATACTCGAGTATATACGGTACATTAAAAAAATTAAATCAATAAAAAAATTAATTCATCTTTAATTTATTTAAATTAAATAAATTTAAATAAATTAAAGATTAATTAATTTTTTTATTGATTTAATTTTTTAAATGTAATCTTTAATTTATTTAAAGATGAATTAAATAAAAAAAAAATTATCAATAAAATAAAATTAATAAATTTTTAAGTAAAATAAATTAAATGAATAAAAATAAATTTAAATATTTGTATTCATTTAATTTATTTTTATTCATTTAATTTAATTTACTTATTTAATTTATTTGTATTTGTTTATTTTATTGATTTAATTTTTTTTAAACTTAATTCATCTTTATTTAATTTATTTTTTATTTATTTATTTTAATACATTTTATTTAATTTCCTCTCTGTCCTTTTTAAGTGATCTGGGAAAACTGCCAGACCTGAAGAACCTCAACGTATTTGGCATTGTGACGGACAGTTCTTTACAAGTGTTGAAGGAGTCGCTCCCACATATAAAGATCAATGGCTCTATGTTCAGCACCATCGCCAGGCCCACCACAGGCAGCAAGAGGAATCGGGACATATGGGGCATCAAGTGCAAGTTGTCTCTGAATCGCACAGACTCTTGAAAGAGAGAGAGCGCGCGCGCGCGAAAGAGAGAGAGCGCGCGCGCCCGCCACGCTGGAAATCCTCAAACTTGAAATCTTCTAAGACCACAAGCAACTGGCTGCGATGTAGCATTCTATCTATTGATAGTAGTATTTATGATGGAGAGGACATGGTCATTATCTCTTACACTGCCAGATGCCTGTGTGACCTCTGACCTGTACAGCTGTGATTTTTTTTTTTTTTTAAATAGGGGAGGGGAAGCAGCATCAGGAACCTCAGTAAGGCTAGGTTCACACTGTGTTTACCAGAGGCATTGGGAACCCTTTCAAAAAATAGTCCTCGACATTGATCTACATCACTATACTCCTTGCTGTATGGATTAATGGTGAGATCACAGATGCCGTTTGAACATTAAAGGGGTACTCCGCTGCAGGACATCTGATCCCCTATCCAAAGGATAGGGGATAAGATGTCTGATCACTAGGGTCCTGCTGCTGCACCAATTGTTTTAAACAAATGCTGGGTTCCTGCACCAGTCGCACCACGCCCCCTCCATTCATGTCTATGGGAGGGGGCGTGTCTGTCGACACGCCCCCTCCCATAGACATGAATGGAGGGGGCGTGGTGTGGTTGTCTGTCTCGGCCTGTAAAGAAAATAGAAAAAAAGGGTACCTGTAAAGAAAAAGTTTGAAATGTCAAGTTTTGCATGGTCTGGTTGGAACGTTCAGATCCCGACTGATGACAAATGAGCGGCGCGTTTGGATCCAGCGAGTACGAGAAGGTTACCACCAGACACCTCAGCAGCTGCGCGACGCCTCTGTTCTCCCGACATCCGCTGTTGTCGGCAGTTCCCTCCACATGAACCAGAGGCCAACATTTGCAGGTATTTTAAATGGACTGAAGTCAGTTTGTTAGGTAGGTAACTGTTCACACGGTCTCAGCACGTATATATGACTTTCTGCAGTTATATAGGAGCTGATGGGCCCCTCCTTCGGGGTCCTAGTTACTGTAAACTAGATTTTAGGCTGTAAGGAACACGACACTTTCTTTTACTGTGTTATTTGCGTTCGGCACAGGAAAGTTTGCTCACAGGGTGCACGCTGAGTTTTCTGCCACAAGAATCAAACTGTTGTTTAACTCGTATTTTATGTTTTGCAGCACTGCCACCATATTCCAGTCCTTGATGTCACTGGTATATACTACAGGGTGGGCCATTTCTATGGATACACCTTAATAAAATGGGAATGGTTGGTGACATTAACTTCCTGTTTGTGGCACATTAGTATATGTGAGGGGGGAAACTTTTCAAGATGGGTGGTGACCATGGCGGCCATTTTGAAGTTGGCCATTTTGAATCTAACTTTTGTTTTTTCAATAGGAAGAGGGTCATGTGACACATCAAACGTATTGGGAATTTCACAAGAAAAACTGATGTGCTTGGTTTTAATGTAACTTTATTCTTTCATGAGTTATTTACAAGTTTCTAACCACTTATAAAATGTGTTCAATGTGCTGCCCATTGTGTTGGATTGTCAATGCAACCCTCTTCTCTATATACTGCTATATACACCACAGGAGAAATGCTAGCACAGGCTTCCAGTATCCGTATACACTGCTATATACTACTATATACACCACAGGAGAAATGCTAGCCCAGGCTTCCAGTATCCGTATACACTACTATATACACCGCAGGAGAAATGCTAGCACAGGCTTCCAGTATCTGTATACACTGCTATATACTACTATATACACCGCAGGAGAAATGCTAGCACAGGCTTCCAGTATCCGTATACACAGCTATATACTACTATATACACCGCAGGAGAAATGCTAGCACAGGTTTCCAGTATCCGTAGTTTCAGGTGCTGCAGAATGGGCAAAACAAAAAGTGGAACAGGACCCGCAGTTCACGCAGAAGATTTTGTTCAGTGATGAGGAAACTTATGTTAATGGTGAAGTTAATGGTCTGACACTAACCCACATTGGATAGATCCCTCCAAGACTGTTGGAACACAAACATTGATGGTATGGTGTGGTATATGTGGTACAAAGATAGTGGGGCCATTCTTCATCAATGGAAACCTCAAGGCCACTGGATATGTGAAATTGCTACATGATGTGTTTCCCTCTTTATGCACTGAAGCTGCACGTTCCCTGAGTTTTTCCAGCAAGATGGTGACCACCACATTATGGGTGTCAGGTCCGAGCATTCCTAGATGAACAGTTTCCTGGAAAGTGGATTGGTCATCGTGGGCCAGTTGAATGGCCCCCAAGGTCTCCTGATCTGACCCCTTAGACTTTTATCTTTGGGATCATCTGAAGGCAATTGTCTATGCTGTGAAGATACGAGATGTGCAGCACCTGAAACTACGGATACTGGAAGCCTGTGCTAGCATTTCTCCTGCGGTGTATATAGCAGTGTATACGGATACTGGAAGCCTGTGCTAGCATTTCTCCTGCGGTGTATATAGCAGTGTATACGGATACTGGAAGCCTGTGCTAGCATTTCTCCTGCGGTGTATATAGTAGTATATAGCAGTGTATACGGATACTGGAAGCCTGTGCTAGCATTTCTCCTGCGGTGTATATAGTAGTATATAGCAGTGTATACGGATACTGGAAGCCTGTGCTAGCATTTCTCCTGCGGTGTATATAGTAGTATATAGCAGTGTATACGGATACTGGAAGCCTGTGCTAGCATTTCTCCTGCGGTGTATATAGTAGTATATAGCAGTGTATACGGATACTGGAAGCCTGTGCTAGCATTTCTCCTGCGGTGTATATAGTAGTATATAGCAGTATATAGAGAAGAGGGTTGCATTGACAATCCAACACAATGGGCAGCACATTGAACACATTTTATAAGTGGTCAGAAACTTGTAAATAACTCATGAAAGAATAAAGTTACGTTAAAACCAAGCACATCATTGTTTTTCTTGTGAAATTCCCAATAAGTTTGATGTGTCACATGACCCTCTTCCTATTGAAAAAACAAAAGTTGGATTCAAAATGGCCGACTTCAAAATGGCCGCCATGGTCACCACCCATCTTGAAAAGTTTCCCCCCCCTCACATATACTAATGTGCCACAAACAGGAAGTTAATGTCACCAACCATTCCCATTTTATTAGGGTATGTTCACACTGAGGAATTGGAGAGGAATTTCCACGCTTTTTCCTCTCCAAATCATTCAGCAGTGAAACCCCCCATAGAGCTGTGCAGAATTTCTGCCCCTCAGTTCACACTGAGGAATTTCCTCAAGCAGAATTCTGACGAGGAAGTCTGTTCCGCTTGAAGAAAGAACATGTTCTTTCTTTCAGGCGGAATCAGCGTCGTTCTCCCATAGAGATCAGTTATTTTATTTTTCAGTCAGAAGCATGCCCACATGGAATTGGCGCAGAATTCCCACATGAAAAAAAAAAAAATAATAATTTATGAATAGAAATACTTGATACTCCTCCTCCGCATGAAACCTGCATTTCCGCGCAAAATCTCTGAGTTCTTGTGGAAAAGTAACACTATTTTGAGGCAGAAAATTTCTGCTTGATTTCTCCCCCAATTCCTCATTGTGAACATAACCCTTAAGGTGTATCCATATAAATAGCCAACCCTGTAGATATTCTTAAAGGGGTACTCCAGTGGAATTTTTTTTTTTTTAATCAACTCGTGCCAGAAAGTTAAACAGATTTGTAAATTCTATAAAAAAAAAAAAAAAACTTAATCCTTCCAGTACTTATAAACTGCTGAATACTACAGAGGAAATTCTTTTTTTGGAACACCGGAGTACCCCTTTAATTGACAGATCTATATACCAAAATGGTAAAAGGCTTTATTAATAAAGGCCAGCGGGGTGGGTAAACAATAGGTCACCAGTGTTGCCAGCTTTTAGAGAGTCCTGACAGGTTGCACTTAAAGGTGTATTCTAGCCCCAGAACTGTACCCCCTAACAGTGTTTCCCAACCAGGGTGCCGCCAGATGTTGCAAAACTACAACTCCCAGCATGCCTGGACAGCTGTCCAGGCATTCTGGGAGTTGTAGTTTTGCAACACCTGGAGGCACCCTGGTTGGGAAACACTGGTCTAACGTTAGGATAGGGGGATGAAGGCCTCATCTATTGGGGTGTAACTTTTAGGAACCCCTGTAATCTACAGAACGATGTCTCCAGCTCTACGTTCTGCATGGAGCCGTGCATCTTAACTCACGCTGTGCCTTCTCCATGGGAGCGCTGGAGATACCTGAGCGGGTCCAGTCAGGTGTCCTATACCCCACCCCTTCAGACTAAGCCATGCTGGAAGTTTACCTGCAGATGTGATCACGTGAAGTAATGCTTCTATATGGATGTAGAAGCAAAGTGCTGCCCTTACGGTGGGGGAGAACCGATGGGCCCCACTCGCCTATGTACAGATAATGCAGTCTAGCGTTTAGTGAATTGTACAAACTTTTACATTCCTATGAACCAGTCTTTCCCAACCAGGGTGCCTCCAGCTGTTGCAAAACTACAACTCCCAGCATCCCCGGACCTGCTGGGAGTTGTAGTTTTGCAACAGCTGGAGGCACCCTGGTTGGGAAAGACAGCTATGAACAAGACCCAATGCACCAAATCTGCTTTTCTATAAACATGAACTGCTCGGAGTTGTAGCTGTAGGAATACCTCTATATTAATTAATGTACCGTAATTCTGTGTATAATGTGCCTTAATGTGTTTTATTTTTTTAATCTTGGGACCAAAAAAAAAAAAAAAGCAAAAGTGGTTTATGTATATAGAAGTTTTTATGCCTAAAAAAAAAAAAAACAATGCCAACGTTACTGGGGACAGAAGGGATGACGACATTTGGCACAGCAGAATTTCTGCAGACATTTCATGCACATTCACTTCAATGGGACAGCGGAATCCCATCGAAGTGTATTGGCTAGAAATGTATGCGTGTGAACATGGCTTAAAGGGGTACTCTGCTGGAAAACTTTTTTTTTTAAATCAACTGGTGCCGGAAAGTTAGACAGATTTGTAAATAATTTCTATGATTTTTTTTTATCCTTCCAGTACTTATTAGCTGCTCTAAACTACAAAGGAAGTTCTTTTCTTTTTGAATTTCTTTTCTGTCTTACCACAGTGCCCTCTGCTGCCACCTCTGTCCATAGCAGGAGGAAATCCCCATAACTGCCCTGGACAGTTCCTGATATAGACAGAGGTGTCAGCAGAGAGCACTGTGGTCAGACGGAAAAGAAACTCAAAGAAAATAACTTCCTGTGGAGTATACAGCAATAAGTACTGGAAGGATTAAGATTTTTAAATAGAAGTAATTTACAAATCTGTTTAACTTTCTGGCATCAGTCGATTTAAAAAAAAAAAAAAGGGGTTCTCCGCTGGAAAACTTTTTTTTAAGACTTCACATGTGACCATTGTTATAACAGATGGCGGTAGTCGGCCAGAATGGACATATGATTGGGTTGTAGATGGCTGGAAATGGTACAATATGAAAGTCTTTATCCTTTTGTTTTGGGACTACTATTGCATTGATGGGGGTGGTATGTTAAATAAGCACAAATAAAGTGTATTTCAAGCTATGTTTTCTAACCAGTGTGCCTCCAGCTGTTGCTTTTATATCAATGTTTTCTAACCAGTTGCAAAATTACAACTCCCAGCATACCCGGACAGCCGAAGGCTGTCCGGGTATGCTGGGAGTTGTAGTTTTGCAACAACTGGAGGCTCACTGGTTGGGAAACATTGATAGAAAGCAACAGCTGGAGGCACACTGGTTGGGAAACATTGACAGAAAGCAACAGCCGGAGGCACACTGGTTGGGAAACCTTGACAAAATGCAACAGCCGGAGGCACACTGGTTGGCAAACATTGACAGAAAGCAACAGGCGGAGGCACACTGGTTGGGAAACATTGACAGAAAGCAACAGGCGGAGGCACACTGGTTGGGAAACATTGACAGAAAGCAACAGGCGGAGGCACACTGGTTGGGAAACATTGATAGAAAGCAACAGCCGGAGGCACACTGGTTGGGAAACCTTGATAGAAAGCAACAGCTGGAGGCACACTGGTTGGGAAACCTTGACAGAAAGCAACAGCCGGAGGCACACTGGTTGGGAAACATTGACAGAAAGCAACAGCTGGAGGCACACTGGTTGGGAAACATTGATAGAAAGCAACAGCCGGACGCACACTGGTTGGGAAACATTGATAGAAAGCAACAGCCGGAGGCACACTGGTTGGGAAACATTGACAGAAAGCAACAGCTGGAGGCACACTGGTTGGGAAACATTGATAGAAAGCAACAGCCGGAGGCACACTGGTTGGGAAACATTGATAGAAAGCAACAGCCGGAGGCACACTGGTTGGGAAACATTGATAGAAAGCAACAGCCGGAGGCACACTGGTCGGGAAACTCCGATATAAAGCATTTCACACCCACCAAAGTCAATGCAATGCTAGTTTAATAAAGTACCAACCCCATCCTGTGTAGTTTTGCCACAAGATGGAGAATGACGAAAGGAGTGAAGCATTGATGTGCAGAGAGAGTGTGATCCATGTAGCTTTGGTCATGTGATCCTTGCGATGAGTTTTGATGCCGCGTCACGTATAACTGCACACGTTGCTTTCAGCCCCAATTGGATCACCAGGGCTGTTCTGAACCTTTTTAATGTGTTTTTATTTATTTTCCTTCACGTTGTCTGCCATGTGTTTTTTTTTCTCTCAGATAAAAAATAAATTTAATAAAAATCTATACAAACCAAATCCAGCATGCCACCATATTTAGGCCGCATTGTGCACTATGGGGGTCATAATATGATGTTTTAACCCACGGGTGGGCCAAACCATTATGAATTGATAAGGGAGCTAATAAACCTATAATAGAAAGGGGGTTTAGCCGTAATCAGAGGAACAAACAAACAGAAGCTTTCTTCCAGAAATAGCGCCACCCTTGTCCTTCCTTTTGTGTACGGCACTTTAGTGTTCAAGGGAGCAGTCTAGTGTCTCATCCCAGACTTGTCTATGGAATCAGAATAAATATTACAAAACTAATGAATAGACTCCGGTTTAAAGGGGTACTCAGCCCCCTAAACATCTTATCTCTCTCCCCCTAACTGGGACCCCCCCCGTGATCTCTTGTCTGGAATTGCAGCGTCCCCAGTGGCTGGACCCCCACGATCAGACATCTTATCCCCTATCCTTTGGATAGGGTATAAGATGCTTAGGGGCGGAGTACCCATTTAAGCAAAACTTACAGCAGATTTGCGCAGCTCGAGTCGGTCACAACTAGTTAACGGCCCCCATTTCTACCAGGCACTGGCCCCATACACGTCACTTCTGCCATAGAAATAAAAACCAAAACATGAAATGACTGACCAAGTCACCTAGAGAGAATAACAGGCTGACAAATCGCTTTTGAGACAAGTTATATATATTTAGTGGAAAAAGCAGGAAATAGGCAGAAGCCAAAACCATTTGGTTCATCACCCATGAATTCTGCTAGAAAAAAAAAAATCAATGTAAAGAAAGCTAAAAACTGCCTGGTGCATAATAAACTATCAAAATTGCATCAGTGCTGGCAATAATAGATCTGGGCTCTTATTTTTACAAATATACAGCAGTCCGCTGACCGAGGCGCCAGCAGTCGTAGGATTGGCAGCAGGTCTCCCTGTAACAGACGTCACTCCCATGGTTGTCCTGATCCCACAATCCGCACCTTGCACATTTATCGGGGTGTCCTGAGGTTGGGGAGGGGGAGGTTTACAGGTCAGGTGGAGACTCATTCGTCTAAAAGGACAGTGCACAGAGCGTCCTCGCCGTCCATGGATATTGTCACAATTGCGCCGTCATTGAACTCAAAAGAGGTCCCACCGTCAACCACCATACAGGCGTCCCAGCAACGAGAGCGCACGCACACTCTGTGAAAGGTTAAGAAAGGAGAAAGGGGTTAAATTATCTATGGGAGAAGAAAACGTATCCTGCAAAATGGCCCCATCTGCGATCAGAAGGGTCACACATAGGAAACCTATACAACTGTTGCTGAGGGTCTGAATTCGTAAAGGAGCACTCCCCATATTTAAAGGGGTACTTTGCTGCTCAGCGTTTGGAACAAACTGTTCCGAACGCTGGAGCCGGCGCTGGGAGCTCGTGACGTCATAGCCCCGCCACTCATAAAATCACACCCCGCCCCCTCAATGCAAGTCTATGGGAGGGGGCGTGACATCTGTCACGCCCCCTCCTATAGACTTGCATTGAGGGGGCGGGGTGTGATATCATGAGGGGCAATATGACATCCCGACCTCCCAGCACCGGCTCCAACGTTCGGAACAGTTTGTTCCAAACGCTGAGCAGCAGAGTACCCCTTTAATTTAAAGCACTCCATATTCTCACTTATGAGCATCACCTGGCTGGCCTCCAGTAGCCCTATTAGGTTGGTCGGACTCCACCCTCTATCTGCAAAGCCAATCATTTTAGTGATGAAATTGGCATTCATATGGCTAAAACACCCATGCCTGCCACATCAGTAAAAACAGGTAAGCACAACCCATACACAAGAGCCTTTTCCTTATTCTATGCTGCACTATATAAGCAAAAAAAATAAAAAAAAAAACACAATTTTAATAAAAAGGGAATCCTGTCAAGAACTGGGCCTGCTGATTGTCTTATTGGATCCTACTTGATACCACTGGAAAATGGTTATATAATAACTATGTTGGTGTACACAATAGGGGGCGTTCACACAAACAAGTTACCAGCGGGTTTCCCAGTGTCAACCCCTTAATGACAGGTTTTTTTGCACGTTCATTTTTTCCTCCTCGCCTTTTAAAATCAACAACTCCATTTTCCATCTTGTTGTTTGCGCCACCAATTTTACTTTGTAATGACCTCCATAATTTCACCATAAAATCTACAGCGAAACCAGAGAATAAAAATATTTGCGGGGCAAAATTAAGACAAAAACCCGCCATTTTGTAACTTTTTGGTAAACCAGGGACTGGTTAAAAGGTCCATTTAGACGCTGCTCTCAGCTTTGATAGCAGCAATCTAAAGGGTTTATGGCCGACCCAGCGATCGCTGCATGTCGGCTATTAACTGCAGCCCCCAGGCCAGCCGGTATGATGCTAACTCGAGTCAGGAGCCCGCGCCATACACTGGTTGCCAGCTCGTCCTTAGATGGCAACTGGTTAAATAACGTTGTAGTAAAATCTCTTTCTCGGAGGATCCATTGGGGGACACAGGAACCGTCCCAAAGCAGTCCCCGGGTTGAGAAATCAGAACTCAGCTGGAGAGGCTCAGGTGGATGGCAACACCGCCGCCGCCTGCAACACTTTACGCCCGACCTTGGTGAATGTGTGCACAGACCACCAAGTGGCTAGCATACACACCTGCAGGGCCGAAGCCCAGTTGAAGGCCCCAACAGAGTTCGAGGAGTGTGCTGTAACCCGGAAGAGAGGAGCCTTCCCCTTAGAACGATAGGCCTCCGATATAGCCGATCCACTGGGAAATGGTCACCTTAGTAGCCCCTTGCGCTGGCCTTCCAGAATGATTAACAGCGAATCAGAGCGCCGAGAGATAGACACACAAAGCTCTGACCACGTTCAAGTTGTGGAGCGAACGCACCTTAATGAGCTGGGCAAAAATGATGAAAGAAAGATATCCTCCTTCAAATGAAAAGAGGAGACCACCTTCGGCAGGAAAGACTGTACCGGTCGAAGCACAGCCTTGTCCTGGTGAAGGACAAGAAAGGGTGATTGGCAAGAGAAAGTTGCCAATTCAAATACTCGCCAGATGGAGGTCACAGCAATGAGAAAAGACACCGTCCAAGAAAGGAAGCAGAGAGAGATCTCCTGAAGAGGTTCAAATGGGTCACCTTGCAAAGTGCTGAGAACCAAATTCTGGGTCCCAGGACGGAGTGGGAGACCTATAAGGAGGAGTCTCATGAGCCACGCCCTGAAGGAACGTACGAACATGAGGGTCAGAAGCCAGGTTTCAACCGCCATGCCGCCAAACACAGTGGCAGTGAATTTGGGTGGCAGAGAGGACCTTGAAAGAGAAGGTCGGGCCGATCCCGGAGGCGCATGGGAACGTCCGCCACAAGAGGAACTAAGTCAGCGAACCACAAGCTCAGGGGCCAATCCGGAGCCACCAGAATCGCTGAGACACCTTCTGCCTTGAGCTTCCTCACTGCCCTGGGCAGGAGGGGAATCGGAGGGAAAAGGGAGGTGAACTGTGACCAGGAAACAACACGTCCACCGCCAGAGGATCGTGGGATTTTCCCATGAAGGCGGGAACCTGACTGTTTGGGGGGGGGGGGGGGATGCAAGGAGGTTCACATCCGGGGTCCCTCAAAGTTTGCAAATTGCTGTGAACACCTCTGGGTGGAGAGACCACTCCCCGGGGTCGGGCAAGGAGCAACTCAAAGTCCGCCTCCCAATTTTCCACCCCCAGAATGTGGATCGCCAAGATGGAGGGAACCCAAAGTTCTGGCCAGACAAGAATCTGTCACCTCCGCCATTGCCGCCAGGCTGCAAGTGCCCCCCTGGCGATTGATATAAGCCACAGCGTTGTCCGTTTGGACCCGAACTGTAACAACTCCCAATGAACCCAATGAAGGAGACAAAGAAAGATGGCCTAAAGCTCCAGGATGTTGATGGGGAGAAGGGCTTCCTGGGGGGACCAACGGCCCTGAAACCCTCTCTACCCCCCTCCAGCCGAGGAGACTCGCATCAATCGTTAATACCTGCAAACGAAGTGGGAGAAATGACAGTCCCTCCCAGAGGAGAGGGGGCAGAGCCACCAAAGGAGTGACTGGCGAGCCGTAGGGGGAAGACTGATCCGGTGGTGGAGGAACCAAGGAGACTTATCCCACAGAGACCGGATGGCCCACTGAAGAGGGCGGCACTGGAACTGAGCAAAAGGAACGGCTTCCATGGCCGCTACCATCCTGCCCAACACTTTATTGCACGAACAGATGGACCCCAGGAATATCAGAGACTGGGAGGGAGAGAGGTTGGATTTCTCTCGGTTGATCAACCACCCGAAACTGGTCAGGGTCTGAAGGGTGATGTGAAGACTCTCCTGATTCTGAACAAAAGCGGAGAATGGCAATCACCACCGTGAACCACCCGGGTGCCGTGGCCAGCCCGAAAGGCAGAACCACAAACTGAAAATGACCTGCCAAAACGGCAAACCACAGAAACCGTTGGTGAGCCGGAAAAATAGGGATGTGGAGGTAGGCATCCCGGATGTCCACCGAAGACAGGAATTCGCCCTGGTCCATGGACGCAACAAAAGAACGGAAAGATTCCATTCTGAAGTGCTGCAGGTGCAAATGCCGATTGAGAGGCTTCAGATAGAGAATGGGCCGAACAGTTCCCTTTTTTGGAAACGACGAACAGGTTAGAATAGAAGCCCGAAACACTTTCCTGGGGCGGAACCGGCACAATGACCCCGACTCCAGAATGGCCGTCCTGCTTCCAGGAGGGGCGTGCTTTGAAGGTAGGAGCCTTCCGAGACTGCAGACACACTGGTATGTTCTGGCAGCCTGAGGCAAAGGGCCGAAACGAAGAGGACTTGCGCCGAGATTCGGTGCGACACACCTTATTCTGAGGGAGCAGGGAACTCTTCCCGCCTATAGCTTCGGAGATGATTTAATCCAGGCGTTTGGCAAAAAGGCAGCCACCAGAAAAGGGCAACTCTGTGAGTGATTTATTGGAGGCCGCGTCGGCATTCCAGGCCTTCAACCACATAGAGCGGCAGATAGCCACCAAGTTGCCAGAAACAAAGGCTGCACAGCGTGCGGATTCCAGAGTCGCTTAGAATAGATAATCACTAGCATTGGAGATCTGGAGGGCTAAGTCAGCCAGATTTACAGGAGGAGCCCCAGACAAAACGCCTTGACGAAGTTGAAAGGCCCAGGCTGACAAGGACTTGGATACCCAAGTTGTGGCGAAAGCAAGGACGAGCCGGTTGCTTCAAAGGCCAACTTTGCTAAATTCTCAATTCGCTTGTCCACGGGGTCCTTGAAAGAAGCCGCATCAGCCAGAGGAAGAGTGGTGGATTTGGATAAGCGAGAGACTGGAGAGTCCACTGTAGGTGGGACGGTCCATTTGGAGACCAGATCCTGAGCAAATGGAAACAGCCTTCAGCCGTTTTGACCCTTGAAAGCTTTTTTTCAGGGTGCTTCCAGGTAGTCTCCAGCAGGTCATCAAACTCTGCATGAGTATTGAAAACCTTTGGAGAGTGGCGAGTGCGGCGTAAGGAAACTTCTGAAGCTGGGTTCGATAAGTGAAAGGTATCCCTGACAGCCGACACCAAACTGTCCACCATATCCGACATGGATGACAACTCTTCGGATTCCGATCACGGATCCGAATCTGTGTCCAGCAGTTCCCCAGGAGACCAGGAATGAGCAGTGGAGGCTCTAGATCTAGTTGACCTAGCTCTAGAATGATGGGCCGGGGATGTGGAGCGACGACGCTGCCTAGTAGATGGGGATAGAGAGTGAGAGCGGCATGGAGACGTCCCATCGGGTGAGGAGTCAGAGTAAAGGGCCCTGGGGTGCTTGTGAGAGCGTCGGTGGTCAGAGGAGGATGAACGAGCCTCCGTGGAGGAGGACGGGAATGGAGGAGAGGGAGGGGGATACTTACCTAGAAAAATGTATCCATATACTCACCTCTGATTAGCTCAGAGTCAGTGGGAGGGGTATATCCTGCCAGGAGGGGCAGACTTCTTTTTTGTTAATGCCTAGTGTCAGCAAGATATACCCCCCCAATGGAGCTGAACGACAAATTTCATTACTATAATTATTAGGTATAAAATTCTTTACCCGATTTCATTACCCCTTTAGGATTTGAGTCCAACAAACTAAGAGTCACTTACTTGGCGGTAAAACCGCACTGGCGGCTGCTGGAAAAAACTCTATTTGAAATGGGCTCCCGTATACTGAAGAACATCTTCTGCTCCTCGGGGTTGAATATTAGAGAGGAGTTGTATTCATTTGTCACTGAAAAGAAAATAATATTTAGCTTCAACCTTTGTGGGAAGTAAAAAAGTAACAACATAGTGCTATGGAAAGAGAACTGTGAAGGCTGGCTGGGAGTTGTGGTGGCAACAGTAGGAGTCCAGTAGGCGGTCCGACAGAATGACTGAACATGAATGCAGAAAGAAGGACCACCCACTGGACTGGAAAGAGAAGGACCACCCACTGGACTGGAAAGAGAAGGACCACCCACTGGACTGGAAAGAGAAGGACCACCCACTGGACTGGAAAGAGAAGGACCACCCACTGGACTGGAAAGAGAAGGACCACCCACTGGACTGGAAAGAGAAGGACCACCCACTGGACTGGAAAGAGAAGGACCACCCACTGGACTGGAAAGAGAAGGACCACCCACTGGACTGGAAAGAGAAGGACCACCCACTGGACTGGAAAGAGAAGGACCACCCACTGGACTGGAAAGAGAAGCCACCCACTGGACTGGAAAGAGAAGGACCACCCACTGGACTGGAAAGAGAAGGACCACCCACTGGACTGGAAAGAGAAGGACCACCCACTGGACTAGAAAGAGGAGGACCACCCACTGGACTAGAAAGAGGAGGACCACCCACTGGACTAGAAAGAGGAGGACCACCCACTGGACTGGAAAGAGGAGGACCACCCACTGGACTGGAAAGAGGAGGACCACCCACTGGACTGGAAAGAGGAGGACCACCCACTGGACTGGAAAGAGGAGGACCACCCACTGGACTGGAAAGAGGAGGACCACCCACTGGACTGGAAAGAGGAGGACCACCCACTGGACTGGAAAGAGAAGGACCACCCACTGGACTGGAAAGAGAAGGACCACCCACTGGACTGGAAAGAGAAGGACCACCCACTGGACTGGAAAGAGAAGGACCACCCACTGGACTGCTTACACACAGGATTGCATTCAGTGCAACAGGTGTGGATTAAAACGTGACTGCTTTCTTTAAAAAAAAAAAAAAAAAAAAATTTAAAAAATTATATAATATTTAAATAAAATATTTTAATAATATTTTAATAATATATTGAAATAATAATTTTTAAATAATAAATATTAATCAAATAGATCCGCTTCTAAGCTGCAATATCAGACAATCCATGAGGCAGGTGTGGCACTGTTCTTCCCATCATAAACAGATCAAAAGGAATCCTACTGCAGGGTGCCCCACCAAAAATATAGCCAATAAAGTATTAACGAGGAAGCAGCAGGCACTCACAGTATAAAGGAGTACTCTGCCCCTAGACATCGTATCCCTATCTAAAGGATAGGGGATAAGATGTCTGTTTGGGGGAGGGGGAACGTGTCCCCTGTGCCGGCACCGCGGCATTCCAAATGCTGAAGCTTGGAGATTGTGTTTATGACATCACGTCATGCTCCCTTCATTCATGTCTATGGGAGGGGGCGGGACAGCTAGTACATGGCCGTCACGTCTCCTTCCATACACACGAATGGAGGCTGCATGACTGATGTGGTCGTCCTTCAGTCACGGAGCGGAGTTCACTCCATGCACCGGATGACTGGGTGTTGCGTTGGACATCACAGGGGTCCCAGCAGCCAGACTCCCTGCGATGAGAAATCTTATGCCCTATCCTTTGGACAGGGGATAAGATGTTTAGGGGCAGAGTACCCCTATAAGTGAATGTTCAGGAGGGAGTATAGTCTAAAATATTAAATCAATTATGAACGTCTCAATGTGACACTCACCTTGCTCTATGAGGTCAGGGTTCAGAGTCAAGTTTGCAATCTTGTGGCGTTTCACTGGAGGGAAAAAAATTATTTTAAGGAAATGTAGTGTTTAAAACTTTATTTTTTTTTTATACTAAAATTTCTCCTTTTTTCCTAATTCTGATTATAATTTTTGGACATTATTATGGAGGCAGCCATCAATTTTTCACAGCATTTATAGAGAGATGCTTTACAGCAATCCCTATGGACATAGCCAACAATAGACAGGAGCTGTCCCATTGACATGAATGGGAAACATTACTGGGCATGCTCTGAAAAGGTTGTACAAGAGGGTAGGGGGAGGCAGAGCTGTGAACATCATTTATTGTCTTGTCCATCTACTAGTGTCCACTTTTACTGTCATGCTGTACAGATCACTTTCCCTCAAACAGAACAGGAAGTCTCAGCTTAGTGGCAGACTGAAAACCTCAATATTTTATAATATAGATTAGTTTCCAAACGGGGGTGTCTCCAGCTGTTGCAAAACTACAACTTCCAGCATGCTCGGACAGCCGAAGCTCCCGAGCATGCTCCCGTGTTCTTTAAGTCATGCCACGCCCCCTCTATTCATGTCTATGGGAGGGGACGTGATGGCTAATACACAGTCATCACGCCCCCTCCCATAGACATACATCAAGCCCCGGGCTTCATTGTTCAAAATGCCACGGTGCTGGCCTAGAGATCACGGGGAGGACCCCTGGTGATCACCCGTATCGGGACCCGCCATTACCGCGGCTAATGCTCGTGTTGTCCACCTCACTGAGGTCGACGAAACACCCCCTCCATACAGCTCTATGGGAGAGGTGGGGTCACAACCTCAGTGAGCCGGGGCCCCAGGAGATCGCTGGGGGAGGGGGGGTCCCAGTGCTCCAACCCCCCCCCCCTCGATCAGACACTTATCCCCTATCCTGCAGATAGGAGATAAGGGTCTTACAATGCAGATCTCCTTTAATTATGGAAGAATACACACAAGTATAGGAGCTCATACTCTGAGGGGTATATACACACCCAGGATCTATGCAGTATGTTATAGGGACTACAACACTCACCGATGTTCAGTATTTCCTCCACGGTCTGGGGAGCCATCTTGTTTATGTTGTAAGACCTATAAAAGCCAAAGAATAAACTGAGCTCAGACAGCAGAATCTAAGAGGATATCCATATAGTATCAGTACAAACATTACATGTGATCCCCGGTCATTCACTCTGTGTATTGTCTATATGAATTTGCATTTGGCTAAAGTTAAAAGGGTACTCCGGCCCCAAGACATCTTATCCCCTATCCAAAGGATAGGAGATAAGATGTCCGATTGCGGGGGTCCTGCCGCTGGGAACCCCCGCAATCTAGGTTGCAGCACCCACCTGTAAGTACTGCCGGAAGTGCTGGAGGCTCTCAGTCTTATGCCTACCGACCAGGGGGACAGAGTATCGTGACGTCAAGTCTCCTCCCCAATGTGACGTCACGCCCTGCCCCGCCCCCTCAATGCAAGTCTATGGGAGGGGGCATGACGGCATAGACTTATACATCTTATTCCCTATCCAAAGGATAGGGGATAAGATGTATAAAGCCGGAATATTCCTTTAAGGCTATGTTCACACGCCAGAATTTCTGCATGAATTTATAGCCAATACACTTCAATGGGATTCCACTGTCCCGTTCATACACCAGACAGGAATTTGATTGAAGTGAATGGGCAATTAACTTCTGTGGAATTTACTGCAGAGTTTTCATGCAGAATTTCTGCCGTGGGAACATTGCCTAAAAGGGACCCATCATCAGTTGCCCATTTATGCTGCCCAAACCGTGGACGGCATAAAACAAGTGGAGGCAGCGCAATGCCGGGACACACACTTGTGCTTATAGGAGTAGTTATGAAATGTTGCTGGGACCGAGCTGGCCCGATGCGTCACTACCTATCAGTGTATAATAGAGGTGTCACTCACGTCACGCCCCCTCCCATAGACTTGCATTGAGGGGGTGTGGCCGTGACGTCAAGAGCCTCTGCCCCTTTATCGCCAGTCATTCGGCACAGAGCAAAGTTTGCGCCATGCACCGGATGTCCGGGGTGCCGCAGCCGGGATCGCATCTTATCCCCCGTCCTTTGGATAGGGAATAAGATGTCTAGGGGCAGAGTACCCCTTTAATGGTCAAACAACCCCTTTGAATCCCTGAAAGTGCCAAGATGGTGCAGACACAAAACACGGTCTCATCTGAGAACAGGACATCAGGGATTGTACAGGCAGAAGTAGTTACCAGGCTTTAGATCCCGTCCCTGTGCAAACATTCAATCCGGAGCTCTTCTGCTTCTCCCAAGGCCCATCATCCACAGAGATCTCGTAGTAGGAGGCCCTATGAAGCGAGAAGGTAAAACGTGGTTTGCAGAATTTATAGTTCGCCCTGAATAAGACAGAACACAAGTGTGTATCAGGTGTGCTAACCTCACAGCGGGTCACATGGATATTAAACCAACATGGAGCCAGGACAGCCAAGCACAAGAGAAGCTCATAGAAGATGATCAGAAAATCTATTCTTAAGTGTGGCAACCAAAAAATATGACTAAAAGGGGTACTCCACTGGAAAACATGGTTTTTTAAATCAACTGGTGCCAGAAATTAAACAGATTTGTAAATTACTTCTATAAAAAAAATCTTAATCCTTTCAGTACTTATCAGCTGCTGTTATGATCCACAGGAAGTTCTTTTCTTTTTGAATATTTCTTTCTGCCCGACACCTCTGTCCATTTTAGGAACTGTCCAGAGTAAGAGCAAATCCCCATAGAAAATGTATCCTGCTCTGGCCAGTTCCTAAAAATGGACAGAGGTGTCAGCAGAGCGCACTGTGGTCAGGCAGAAAGAAAATTCAAAAAGAAAAACGAACAGCAGCTGATAAGTACTGGAAGGATTAAGATTTTTTTTTTAATAGAAATAATTCATAGTTACATAGTTAGTACGGTTGAAAAAAAGACATACGTCCATCAAGATCAACCAGGGAATTGAAGGGTGAATTCACAAATCTGTTAACTTTCTGTCACCAGCTGATTAAAAAATCAGTGGTTGGTCAACCCACCTATCCAAGTGTTTCGGGGTACCCCACTGGAAAACATTTTATTTTTTTTATTTTTTTATTTTAATGAACTGGTGCCGGAAAGTTAAACATATTTGTAAATTACTTCTATTTAAAAATCTTAATCCTTCCAGTACTTATCAGCTGCTGTATACTACAGAGGAAGTTCTTTTCTTTTTGAACTTCCTTTCTGTCTGACCACAAGTGCTCTCTGCTGACACCTCTGTCCATGTCAGGAATTGTCCAGAGCAGGAGAGGTTTGCTATGGGGATTTACTCCTACTCTGGACAGTTCCTAAAATGGACAGAGGTGTCAGCAGAGAGCATTGTGGTCAGGCAGAAAGGAAAATCAACTTCCTCTGTAGTATACAGCAGATAAGTACTGGAAGGATTAAGATTTTTTAAATAGAATTTATAAACATGTTTAGCTTTCTGGCACCAGTTGATTTAAAAAAAAAAAAAAAATGTTTTCAAGCGGATTACCCCTTTAACCAGTGTGCCTCCAGCTGTTCCAAAACTACAACTCCCAGCAGGCCCGGACAGCGGTAGGCTGGTTATCAATAGGAGTGGAGTGGTTGGTCACCTACCTATCCAAGTGTTTCTTAACCAGTGTGCCTCCAGCTGTTGCAAAACTACAACTTCCAGCATGCCCGGACAGCCTACGGCTGTCCGGGCATGCTGGGAGTTGTAGTTTGGCAACAGCTGGAGGCACACTGGTTAAGAAACCCTGATCTACCAAGTGGATAGGTGATAAATTGCACTTCACTGGCCCTGGCATGGTACCAGCAGCTCCAATTTACCAAATAACATTTTCCCAGATTTTCACTTTAAAAGAATAATACCCCCTGCAAATGTAGGGTGCACAGTGAAGACGACAGCAATAGGTGTTAGTTAGGAGTGGTGAGGTGCTCTTTAAAGGGGTATTCCAGGCAAAAAAATTTTTTTACATATCAACTGGCTCCGGAAAGTTAAACAGATTTGTAAATTACTTCTGTTAAAAAATCTTAATCCTTCCAATAGTTATCAGCTTCTGAAGTTGAGTTTGTGTTTTCTGTCTAACTGCTTTCTGATGACTCACGTCTTGGGAGCCGTCCAGCTCCTATGGGGATATTCTCCCATCATGCACAGCTCCCGGGACGTGACATCATCATTGAGCAGTTAGAAGACTTCAGAAGCTAATAACTATTGGAAGGATTAAGATTTTTTTTAATAGAAGTCATTTACAAATCTGTTTAACTTTCCGGAGCCAGTTGATATATATATAAAAAAAAAAAAAGTTTTTGCCTGGAATACCCCTTTAAGTTGTGTGAAACCCAACGCTAAAGCATAGGAAGCACCGCTGGGAATAGAGGTTAGTCACATACACCGCTTCATGATAGGATGCAGAGAACATACTGGAACACGATACTTCAATATACGTTTATGGCAATTCAGGTGGTTAAAAGGAATGTTTTCTTAAAAAAATTAACTGTTTAAATAATTTGTTAATGTTTTTCATGATTTTTTTTCTTTTTACAAATTTTCCACTCTAACATCAATGTTTTAAAACAATGCTTAAAGGGGTATACCGATGTCTGAACGTGGTGGACCCCCCCCCCCACCTTGATCTCCGGCACATGGGACCCCCACGATCTCTGGCACGGCACCCCAGTCATCTGATGCACGGAGCGAACTCCACTCTGTGCCGAATGACAGGCGACCACTGCCGTCATTCATGTCTATGGGAGGAGGCGCGACGGCTATGTACTAACCATGACGTCCCCTCCCATAGACATGAATGGAGGGGGCGCGGCGTGACATCACAAACACTGAAGCTCTAGGCTTCCATGTTCAGAACGCTGCGGTGCCTGCCCAGACAGTCTCAGTGACCGGAACCCCTACAATGGATTTTAATATCAATTTTAAAAAAGGGGAAGAAAAAAAAAAAAAACACATTAATAAAATAAATGATTAAATATTTTAGTATTTGGTTTAAAAAAAATAATCAAAATAAAAAAAAAATAGGTCACACATTCCCTTTAAATGTTGGGGTAGAAATGACAAACTTTAAAAGTGTACTCCACTGGGACACATTTTTTAAAAATCAACTGGTGCCAGAAAGTTAAACAGATTTGTAAATGACTTCTATTTAGAAAAAAAAAAAATCTTAATCCTTCCATTACTTAGCTGCTGAATCATCCACATGAAGTTCTTTTCTTTTTGAGTTTCCTTTCTGTCTGACCACAGTGCTCTCTGCTGACAACTCCGTCTTTATCAGGAACTGTCCAGAGCAGCATATGTTTGCTATGGGGATTTGCTTCTACTCTGGACAGTTCCTAAAATGGACAGAGGTGTCAGCAGAGAGCAGTGTGGTCAGAAAGGAAATTCAAAAAGAAACAAACTTCTTGTGGAGCATATAACAGCTGATAAGTACTGGAAGGATTAAGATTTTTAAATAGAAGTCATTTACAAATCTGTTTAACTTTCTGGCACCAGTTGATTTAGAAAAAAAAAAAAAATGTTTCCTAGTGGAGTACCCCTTTAAAAACACATGAAGCCTATGTACACCATCATGTCTAGAGTTGAGCGAACTTAAAGTAAATTGGATTGTAACGAACCTCATGGCTCGGCCGTTGATTACTTTAGTCTGCATGAATTAGTTCCGCTTTCCAAATGCTCTGGTGGCCTGGAAAAGTCCTGTGTGGCAGTCTTAGGAGACCTAGGTCTGTATCCATCTTTTCCAGGCAACTGGAGCACTTGGAAAGCTGAACTAATTTATGCAGGCTAAAGTAATCAACAGCGGAGCCATGAGGTTCGTTACAATCCAGTTTATTGTAAGTTCACTGAACTCTAGACATGATGTACATAGGCTTCATGTGTTTTTAAAGTTTGTCATTTCTACCCCAACATTTAAAGGGAACATGTGACCTAATTGTTTTTAACCAGATACTAAAATATTTAAACAAAATAAAAAAAAAAATAAAAAATAGGTCACACGTTCCCTTTAAATGTTGAGGTAGAAATGACAAACTTTAAAAACACATGAAGCCTATGTACACCACTAGAGATGAGCGAACTTACAGTAAATTCGATTCGTCACAAACTTCTCGGCTCGGCGGTTGCTGACTTTTCCTGCATAAATTAGTTCAGCTTTCCGGTGCTCCCGTGGGCTGGAAAAGGTGGATACAGTCCTAGGAGACTCTTTCCTAGGACTGTATCCACCTTTTCTAGCCCACCGGAGCACCTGAAAGCTGAACTAATTTATGCAGGATAAGTCATCAACTGCAGAGCCGAGAAGTTCGTGACGAATCGAATTTACTGTAAGTTCGCTCATCTCTATACACCACCATGTCTAGAGTTGAGCAAACTTACAGTAAATTGGATTGTAACGAACCTCACGGCCGTTGATTACTTTAGTCTGCATAAATTAGTTCAGCTTTCCAAATGCTCCAGTGGTCTGGAAAAGTTGGATACAGACCTAGGTCTTCTAAAACTGTCACCCCGGACTTTTACAGGACACCGGAGCACTTGGAAAGCTGAACTAATTTATGCAGACTAAAGTAATCAACGGCCGATCCGTAAGGTTCGTTACAATCCAGTTTACTGTAAGTTCGCTAAACTCTAATCATGTCCTTTATTACTTAATGCGTCTGAAGTGAAAATGTGTTAATTCTTGTGTCTACTGATCCCCTTGAAGGGCTGTGTATCCATGGTTACAGACTACAAACAAACCCTGTGTAGTCTGATCTTTTGGATCCCTTTTACCAGTCCATTGCTTCTTATAACGTACAGAATATGCAGTAGTAAGAAGACTGATGGATGGAACAGCGTGACCACAGGATTAGGCTGTGAAGAAATAACTAGAGACGCACGTTCCTTGCTGCATTAGTATAACTCTCTGCTTCCCAACCAGGGCGCCTCCAGCTGTTGCAAAACTACAACTCCCAGCATGCCAGGACAGCCATCGGCTGTCCGGGCATGCTGGGGGTTGTAGTTTTGCAACAGCTGGCGGCACCCTGGTTGGGAAGCACTGGAATGACTAGTCAGGTTTACCTGAAAGGGGCGGGGTCTGATTTTATACAACTAAAGCTTAAAGGGGAACTACGGTATTTAACAAGTTATCCCACAGGGCGGGTGCTCCGAAAGCTGGCTCCAGAAAGTTAAACAGAATTGTAAATGACTTTTTATTAAAAAAAAAAATCTTAATCCTTCCAATAATTATGAGCTGCTGAAGTTGAGAGTTGTTCATTTCTGTCTGGCAACAGTGCTCTCTGCTTGTCTCGGGAACTGCACAGAGTAGAAGAGGTTTGCTATGGGGATTTGCTTCTACTCTGGACAGTTCCCGAGACAAAAGTCATCAGACAGTACTTATGAACTGCTGAAGTGGAGTTGTTCTTTTCTGTCTAAGTGCTCTCTGATGACACGTGTCTCGGGAACTGTCCAGAGTAGAAGCAAATCCCCATAGCAAACCTCTTCTACTCTGTGCAGTTCCCGAGACAAGCAGAGATGTCAGCAGAGAGCACGGTTGGCCGACAGAAAAGAACAACTCAACTTCAGCAGCTGATAATTATTGGAAGGATTAAGATTTTTTAACAGAAATAATTTACAAATCTGTTCATCTTTCTGGAGCCAGAATACCCCTTAAATTATCCCTCTGTGCCTGGGCCGCAAAACTAAACAAAAACTTTAACTCACCTTCCTACGTTCCCCCGTTGCGCCTATATAGGCGCAACGTGGGAATGTAGGAAGGGGAGTTAAAGTTTGTTTTGTTTAGTTTTGCAGCCCCAGCACAGAGGGATAATTTTTTTCAAAAAGCGCCATATTACTCCTTTAAATCTCTGTATTTTCTTAAATACTTGTTACTATGTTTCCAAACGTGTGGGTGGTCAGTGAATGGGGACATTCTAACTTACTTCCATAGCTGAGGGTCTGTTACAAATGTATCCACTAAACCGCAAAATACATTTTACCAGCAACAATATATTGTGGCAATAACTGGACAGGAAATTAGCAATTTTGATGTGTTAAAGGGGTACTCTGCCCCTAAGACATCTTCTCTCCTATCCCAAAGGATAGGGGATAAGATGTCTGATCGCGGGGGTCCCGCCGCTGAGGACCCCCAGGATCTCGCATGCAACACGGCGTGACGTCACACGAGGGCAGAGTCGTGACGTCACAAAAGTCCGGACCCATAGTTGTGACCCAGCAGATTGAGGCTGCAGCACTGCGTGCAGCTCCTGCAGGTGGGTGCTGCATGTGAGATAGCAGGGGGTCTCCCATGATCAGACATCTTATCCCCTATCCTTTGGATAGGGGATAAGATGTTTTAGAACTGGGAGTACCCCTTTAAAGGTTTCTTATTTTATTTTATTTTTTTTTTATAAAAAATTACAGCAAATCCAACATGCACAAAGAAATGCGCCTGAAGACCAAAATCTAGTAGAAAAACAAATGATAAATTCCCCCGTATTTTTTTTGCAGGAAATCCTCAGCATATCCACCCTTATAATATCCCAATTAAAAATACACACCATGACAATTTATCTACAAATTCCAAATACATTTTCTGCAGTATATATGTCAGTGTGAACATAACCTTATAATACTTTTCATTACCAGCAAATCCAAAAGAGACAAACCAGTAGCAAAGCATTTCCCAACCAGAATGCGTCCAGCCTTTGCAAAACTACAACTCCCAGCATGTCCAGACAGCCTATGGCGGCCTATGCATTCAGGGAGCTGTAGTTTTGCAACAGCTGGAGGCACCCTAGTCAGGAAACACTGCTCTAGCATTACAAATTGCATCAGTCATACACATCTCTATCTATATATCCATCTAACCATACCTTGAGGAAAGAGACTCCCCGATAAATACTTCATTTAATGCTCTTACAGGCAAAAGATGGGGCCCCGAAATAGTTGCAGATGCTATAAAAAAAAAAGAGAAAAAAAATAATAACACAAGATTGACGGAATCCTGCAACATTTTACCTTCAGCTCCAAGAAATCTCTAGCTGGAGACAACACTGTAAGCCCTTTTCAAAGTAAACCCAAAAAGTAATGGAGTCTTCCCACATTATATACAACTAGGGTATGATAAACACCTGATGTGTAGGGGTCCGAGAGGCAAGACGTAGTGCTGGGCGATATGACCAAAAAGGAGTATCACAGTATTTTTGTAAAATATCACGGTATTATTTTTTTTTACATTGAGACTTGCATTGAGGTGGCGTAGTGGAACTGAATGATCTGAACACTCGGGCAGTGGAGTACCCTTTTAAATAGATGTAACAAACAACCCTACAGCCTCCAGCTGTTGCAAAACTACAACTCCCAGCATGTTTGACTATATAGTAGTGTATAGTATAGGTCAGTGTTTCCCAACCAGGGGTGCCTCCAGCTGTTGCAAAACTACAACTCCCAGCATGTTGGACTATATAGTAGTGTATAGTATAGGTCAGTGTTTCCCAACTAGGGGTGCCTCCAGCTGTTGCAAAACTACTACTCCCAGCATGCCCGGACAGCCGTTGGCTGTCCGGGCATGCTGGGAGTTGTAGTTTTGCAACAGCTGGAGGGCCTCAACAGCTGGAGGGCCTACTGTAGGTATAGTATATTATACAGACCCCTGTCCATCCCAGACCCCTGTCCATCCCAGACCCCTGTCCATCCCAGACCCCTGTCCATCCCAGACCCCTGTCTCACCTTCCCAGTTGCTGCAGGGACCGTCCGGGGAGGGTGGTCCGGGCCATCCATCCTTCCTGTAGTGTCCGGCGGCATTCCGGGTGGAGGGTGAACCGTTCCGGGCTGTCCTTCTCTGGGGGTCCTCTTTTCCACTCCGGGCAGGCTCCGGCCTAGTAATGCTGCATAGACGCCGCTGCGCAGCGACGCACCTGACGTCACGGACGTAGCGGCGTCTATGCAGCATTTCTAGGCCGGAGCCTGCCCGGAGTGGAGAAGATGACCCCCGGAGAAGAAGGACAGCCCGGACCGGTTCACCCTCCACCCGGAATGCCGCCGGACACTACAGGAAGGATGGATGGGCTGGACCACCCCCGTTACGGGTAAGTTTAATTTTTTTTATTGACTCGGAGGGTGGGGGAGGGGCCCGACCGGTATAGCGGTATGGGCAAAAATCCATACCGTGGGAGAAAAAAAAAAACGGTATCCGGTTCATACCGGTATACCGCCCAGCACTAGCAAGACTCACACCTATTAGGAAAATAGTGGTCTTGGGATGACTGCAATTCTACATGGAAATAATTCCGCCATGTTAACCTAGCCTAAGCCTTCCATAGGAGAAGCTACACACAATTTCTGCATTGATATCAATGGTGCCCAGTAGCTTCTCCCTGCCCCACCAGATCCCGCTCAATACCCAAATAGGGAGTGATCAATAAAAAGGTTAGTGGGGTGGGGAGAAGCCACCAGAGACCACCCCAATGATTTGTGGTCCAGGCATGAAAGTAATACAGGTTTCCTTTAACCCCTTAAGGACTCAGCATTTTTCCATTTTTGCTCCCGTTTCTACGAAGTAAATTTTTCGGTACAAATGACACCTTCTCATTATTCTGTAGGTCCATACGATTAAAATGATACCCTACTTATATGATTTTGTCGTACTTCTGGGAAAAAATCATAACTACATGCAGGAAAATTTATACGTTTAAAAATATCCTCTTCTGACCCCTATAACTTTTTTTTCTGCATACGGGGCGGTATGAGGACTCATTTTTTCCTCTGTGATCTGAAGTTTTTACAGGTACCCTTTGTTTTGATCTGACTATCGCTTTATATTCATTTTTTTATGGTATAAAAAGTGACCAAAAATACGCTATTTTGGACTTTTGAATTTTTTTTACGTGTACGCCATTGACCGTGCGGTTTAATTAATGATAGATTTTTATAGGTCGGACATTTACACACACTGTGATACCACATATGTTAATTTACATATTTTTTTTTTTTATTGGAAAAGGGGCTTGATTCAAACTTACTAGGGAAGGGGTTAAATCACATTTATTAAAAAAAAAAATGTTACACTTTTTTTTTTTTTTTTGCAATGTTATAGTTCCCATAGGGGACTATAAAATGCAATACATTGCCAGCACTGATCAATGCTATGACGTAGCATTGCATTGATCAGTGTTATCGGCGCTCCACTGCTCCTGCCTGGATCTCCGGCACGAAGCGGTGTTCGGCGATCTGACCACGAGGAGGCAGGTAGGGACCCTCCTCATGTCCTAACAGCTGATAGTGACACCGCAGTAGTCCTGACCAGCCCAAATGAACTGCCAGGAATGTTTTTTTTTTTTTAAACTTTAGATGCAGCAATAGACTTTTATCCCGCTTCTAAAGGGTTAATACCGGGTATCACCGTGATCAGTAATGTCCGGTATTAGCCACGGGTACCAGCCCGATATGATGCGGGGTCACCGTGATTATCCCATGATTTAAAGAATCCCTCAGATGAAAATAAGCAGGTTGGTTGGGGTCTGACCACTTGGACCCCCCACTTCCATTACAAGACAAGAAATCAATGAGCCCCCGAGTGAATGGAGACACACACACACACACACGGGACTTCTGAAAATTACCAAGTTCTGGACTCTATACTCCGAAGTCCCAAAGGAAGTAACTGGAGTGGTGGTTGAGAATGCATGCTGCCACTCATCACCCAGGGGACAATTAAAGGGGTATGCCGGTTACTTGACAACTTATCCCCTATCCACAGGATAGCAGATAGGCGTCAGATTGCAGTCCCCGCAGTTGGACCCCCTGCAATCTCCTGCCCGGTACCCAGGATCTGCTCATGCACGAAGCGGTGGTCAATATGCCCCCTCCATGCATCTCTACGGTAAGACATAATAAGACACTTATGCCCTATCCTGTGGATAGGGGATAAGTTGTTAAAGGGGTACTCCGCCCCTAGATATCTTATCTCCTATCCAAAAGGATCTCCCTGCTTCACCCAGCGTTGGTTTACAGCGTCAGAGGCTCGTGACGTCACGACCACGCCCCCTCAATGCAAGTCTATGGGAGGGGGCGTGACGTTAGTCACGCCCCCTCCCATAGACTTGCATTGAGGGGGCACGGCCATGACATCACGAGCCTCCACCCCGCATCGCCAGTCATCCTGCACGGAGCGAAGTTCGTTCCATGAACTGGATGTCTGGGGGGCTGCAGCCGAGATCGCCAAGAGATAGATGATAAGATGTCTAGGGGCGGAGTACCCCTTTAATTTTTTTAATGCAAACATCAGATATGCACAATAAAAATCTGTAGAGTTGAATATTTTTCTAATGAACTCTGAGATGTGCTTGTAGATGGATATGTACGCACTCTTCACAGACCACCGATTCATCATGGCTCTCATGTAAGGTGAAACTCTTCTGCCAGATATTTGCAGGGAGGCAAACCCCTATTATACTGCCGCACAATAACATTTGCTTTTCAGGAGTATTGGAAATCTGGGCAATATAAAACTCACTGCCACCCTGCTTTCTCAAATCCAGATACAAGTAAAACTGATGACATGACAACACAGGCCAGAAAGGTCTTGTCTGGAGGATATTTTTATTTAGGGATTAAAAGGGGTACTCCGGTGGAAAATATTATTTATTTATTTTAAATCAACTGATGCCAGAAAGTTAACCCCTTAAGGACGCAGGGTTTTTCAGTTTTTGCACTTTCGTTTTTTCCTCCTTACCTTTTAAAAATCATAACCCTTTCAATTTCCCACCTAAAAATCCATATTATGGCTTATTTTTTGCGTCACCAATTCTACTTTGCAGTGACATCAGTCATTTTACCCAAAAATTCATGGCGAAACGGAAAAAAAAAAAAATCATTGTGCGACAAAATCGAAGAAAAAAACGCCATTTTGTAACTTTTGGAGGCTTCCGTTTCTACGCAGTGCATATTTCGGTAAAAATGTGTCACCTTATCATTATTCTGTAGGTCCATACGGTTAAAATGATTCCCTACTTATATAGGTTTGATTTTGTCGCACTTCTGGAAAAAATCATAACTACATGCAGGAAAATTTATACGTTTAAAAATGTCATCTTCTGACCCCTATAACTTTTTTATTTTTCCACGTACAGGGCGGTATGAGGAGTTTTTTGCACAGTGATCTGAAGTTTTTAGCGGTTCCATTTTTGTTTTGATCGGACTTTTTGATCACTTTTTATAAATGTTTTAATGGTATAAAAAGTGACCAAAAATACGCTTTTTTGGACTTTGGAATTTTTTTTGCGCGTACGCCATTGACCGTGCGGTTTAATTAACAATATATTTTTATAGATCTGACATTTACGCACGCGGCGATACCACATGTGTTTAAGCTGTAAGCTGTTCGGGACGCCGCGATTTCACCGCGGCGGTCCCGAACAGCCGGGTCACTTTCACTTCAGACGCAGCGGTCAGCTTTGATCGCCACGTCTGAAGGGTTAATACAGGGCATCACCACTATCGGTGATGTCCTGTATTAGCCGCGGGTCCCGGCCGTTGATAGCCGCCGGGACCGACCCGATATGCCGCTGGGACACGTCCTTCATCGTTAAGGGGTTAAACCGATTTGTAAATTACTTCTATTAAAAAAATCGTAATCCTTCCAGTACTTATCTGCTGCTGAATACTACATAGGAAATAATTTTCTTTTTGGAACAGTGCTCTCTGCTGACATCTCTGTCCATTTTAGGAACTGTCCAGAGCAGCATATGTTTGCTATGGGAATATTATCCTACCCTGGACAGTTCTTAAAATGGACAGAGATGTCAGCAGAGAACACTGTGGTCATGATGTCAGCAGAGAAAACTGTTCTAAATAGAAAACCCATTTCCTCTGTAGTATTCAGCAGCTAATAAGTACTGGAAGGATTAAGATTTTTTTAATAGAAGTAATTTACAAATCTGTTTAACTTTCTGGCACCAGTTGATTAAAAAAAAAAAAAATTAAAAAAAAAACGTTTTCCACCGGAGTACCCCTCTAATGATCTTTAGCTATGAAGAGTGCCTAGAATTCTACCCGTTGACACTTGTGTTTGTGCAGACATTGCGGGCGCCATGTATGTGGAGTCTTCACCTTACATTGCTCTTGATGTGTTCCAGAGCTGTGCGCCTTGCTGTGCTGCTCCAGGCTGAGCTGCTGCTCGTGTAGGTCGACAGGTGTCAGGTTAATCCCGGTGCCTTCAAGGAACAGTCTAATCCGCTGACGCCACTGCCACCTGGTAAAGGAGAAGAGAATTCTGAGATCACCCTCTTAATACCTCGCTACCTTGGTAAATGAGGAGATTTTGGTGCGTTTTCTGACTTTCATTGTCTGTTTATAGAACATTATCTTTATCCTTGTTTGCCCAAGTACATATCATGTGTACTTCCCCCACATTTAAAGGGGTATTCCAGCCAAATACAAAAGGATAGGAGATAAGATGTCTGATAGCGTGGGGGGGCCCGTTGCGATATCCGTGTAGCACCCGCATTCTATGCGGGGCTGCGTCTCCAGTCTCAAAACCTCTGTTTCCAGGACTGGAGACGTGACATCACACATGCCCCCTCCATTCACATCTATGGGAGGGGGCGTTATAGCCTAAACTAGAACTTAAAGCACATGAGTAGGTCTACTGGGAGTATGACATAAATCGTACCTGAACTCACCGCGATAAAGCTTGTGCAGAGCTTCTGGGAAGGAGTGACTGTACCGCATCGGTAAGCAGAGGTGTCCTTCAGACCTAAAATATACAAAGGGTTTTAAAATGGATGGAAGTGCAAAACTGAGGTGTTCATATAAAATTACCCAGGGGACCGTGTGCGCCATTACCCAGGGGACCGTGTGCGCCATTACCCAGGGGACCGTGTGCGCCATTACCCAGGGGACCGTGTGCGCCATTACCCAGGGGACCGTGTGCGCCATTACCCAGGGGACCGTGTGCGCCATTACCCAGGGGACCGTGTGCGCCATTACCCAGGGGACCGTGTGCGCCATTACCCAGGGGACCGTGTGCGCCATTACCCAGGGGACCGTGTGCGCCATTACCCAGGGGACCGTGTGCGCCATTACCCAGGGGACCGTGTGCGCCATTACCCAGGGGACCGTGTGCGCCATTACCCAGGGGACCGTGTGCGCCATTACCCAGGGTACCGTGTGCGCCATTACCCAGGGTACCGTGTGCGCCATAACCCAGGGTACCGTGCGCGCCATAACCCAGGGTACCGTGCGCGCCATAACCCAGGGTACCGTGCGCGCCATAACCCAGAGTACCGTGCGCGCCATAACCCAGAGTACCGTGCGCGCCATAACCCAGAGTACCGTGCGCGCCATAACCCAGAGTACCGTGCGCGCCATAACCCAGAGTACCGTGCGCGCCATAACCCAGAGTACCATGTGCGCCATAACCCAGAGTACCGTGTGCACCATAACCCACAGAAACACAGCCGCACATCCACAATTTGTATTTTGATCTACTTGCTTCTCAGCAAGTAGTCGGACAGCAGTGGGGCTGCCTGGCCACTGGGTCGTTCCCCCATTGGGCTTGGTGTCTCGGAGGCAGTGGTCACTGCTCGGTGCTACGCCAGTGTTAGGTTATGACCCTCTCTGACTAGGTGGCCTTGACGTGGCGAGTGGGCTTGTACTTTTTGATCAAAGTATCGTTTTTGAAATTATGCTGAGAAGCAAATAGATCCAAGTACAAATGGTGGATGTGCGGCTGTGTTTTCTCTATTTGTGTTGTACATCCAACCAACATGTCTGCGAGGTTCTCCATTCCTTGCCCATCTGTCCTATTACTATTATTCCCTGTTAAGTGTTTTAAGATGTTTTTGCCAGTGTTCCCCCATGGACATTTGTAGATTAATGAATTTTGCTTCACACTTTTCGTCCATGTTTAGAGATACAAACAATTTGCCCATAAGGCAGACTCATGATCAGTCACGTCTGACACTGTGGGAAAGCTTGAAGTTACCTTTCTGGATCAGTGTTCACTCCGATCACAGGCTTGAACTTGTCTAGTACTTTGCTGGCAGCGAGGAGCATTGTCCCATCCCCTAACAAAAGAAAGGAATAAAGTAACAGTAAAATAAAGTTCTGTAAGCGGACTAGGGACTTTAAAGGGTTACTCCACCCCTAGACATCTTATCCCCTGTCCAAAGGATAGGGGATAAGAGGACTGATCGCAGGGGTCTGATGCGGCACCCCAGACATTCGGTGCATGGAGGGGAACGTCGCTCCATACCAGATGACTGGCGATGCGGAGCAGGGGGCGTGGCTGTTACGTTACGAGCCTCTGGTGCTGCACCCAATGCTCTAAACGAACGCCAGGTGCAGCAGGGAGATCGCGGGCAACCTTTGGATAGGGGGATAAGATTTATAGGGGCAGAGTACCCCTTTAAGATGTGTGCACCACCAACTCAGGAGAACAGTGACTTTATCAGGGTGAACTGATGTAAAGCTATGTTGTGTAATGCATTACTTCCACCTGTGGGGGCACTGTAGGGAAACTGGATCTGGACCCTTTCCCCTTTACAGATTAAAGCTGATTTATAAGAATCCCAGCAGGGTAACACTGTGACCAAATCTTAGTTAAATGGTAACTAATAAAAATTATTATTTTTTTTTTTACATATTGCCCTGACATGTAAAAAGTGGTTATCACATCATGTGTCACTTGAGTATACAAACACAAAAATTGCAGCGGCACATTTTATCATAATTTTTTTAAATATATATATATATTTTTTTTTTTTTTTTTTAAAGGCTCTCAGCGCACTTTTTGATCAAAACGTGTCCCCCCATCCGCCATGTGGAGGCGGCCATTTTCAGATGGTCCCTAACATACGTATGTTAGGGATCATCCGAAAATGGCCGCCTCCATGTGGCGGATGGGGGACACGTTTTGATCAAAAAGTGCGCTGAGAGCCTTTAAAAAAAAAAATATATATATATATATAAAATTATAATATATATTATATATATATATATATATATATATATATATATATATATATATATATATATATATATATATATATATATTAAAAAAAAATTGATAAAATGTGCCGCTGCAATTTTTGTGTTTGTATACTTTGCATTTGCCACAGCAGCATGCACTCTCATATCATGTAGTTGTGCTGGCTATTTGTGTTTTTTGATGTGTCACTAGAGACCTGATATAATTATTAGTTAGTATCAGGGGGAAGATCATGACAACATGTCTCAATGGCTGTCTGTTAAAGGGGTATTCTGGCCAAAACATCTTATCCACTATCCAAAAGGATAGGGGATTAGAGGTCTGATCGCAGGGGGCCTGCTGCTGGGATCCCCCGCGATCTCTGTGCACCAGTTTCCTGGACTGGAGACGTGTCGTCACGCCATGCCCCCTCCATTCATGTCTATGGGAGGGGGGCGTGATGGCCATCACGCCCCCCTCCCATAGACATGAATGTAGGGGGTTTGGAGTGACCTCACAATAGGGGATAATATGTCTTTGGCCGGATAACCCCTTTAAATCTGTACTTTTCTCTGCACAACTCTATGCAGAAAAAAAGTCAGATCTGCGACTGGTCAGGGAGCCTAACGTGACTCCGAGCTCAGGCCTTTCACATTTTACTGTTGCTCCGTTACAAACGGCCGTTAATGGCTTTTTTTTTTTTTAACCCCCTTTTCTACTTTGGCTGCCATTAACATCTGTTATTGTAATGGAGCACAACGGGAGTAATAATGGGAAAAGCGGATCCCATTCACTTGAATGGGATTCCTCTAACGTCCCTTATAAGTCCCGTTATGATAGCGGGAGAAAAAGACGCGACATGCACACATTTTTCTCCTGCTATCTTCCTAAACGGCCGGTACACGGACTGGTACAAACGTCAGTGTGAAAGAATCCTAACATCTAGTTGCAGTGTTATTTAATGAAAAAAAACTCAAGCCGCGAGTATGGCTTTTATTTATTTTAAACAGCCGCCATGTCCGTTTTCAGCCTCAGCAGAAGCTGTAGCAGAAGTGAAACCTGCAGCAAAATGTGTGTGAAGAAGATGAAGATTTTGCAACCAAAAAAAAACGCTGCAGATTTGTGGAAAGGAAATCCACTGTGCATGGACCTAAAAGATTACTGCTCACCAGGAGAGAGTCCAGAAGTGGCCGTGTCTGCTCTGATGTGTATATTACTACGGCCTCTTCTGTATCATCTCTATTAGAGATGAGCGAACTTACAGTAAATTCGATTCGTCACGAACTTCTCGGCTCGGCAGTTGATGACTTTTCCTGCATGAATCAGTTCAGCTTTCAGGTGCTCCGGTGGGCTGGAAAAGGTGGATACATTCCTAGGAAAGAGTCTCCTAGGACTGTATCCACCTTTTCCAGCCCACCGGAGCACCGGAAAGCTGAACTAATTTATGCAGGAAAAGTCATCAACTGCCGAGCCGAGAAGTTTGTGACGAATCGAATTTCCTGTAAGTTCGCTCATCTCTAATCTCTATATAAGAGGTCCTTATATGATCCCTTGGCTCATTCTCACATTGTGAAATGCTGTGATACGTGTCACAGTCGGTTGTGCTTTGTGTTTTTTTGGCAGATGAGAACAGGTTCAGGGTCACCATCAGTCCTGTCACACGTCTTGCAACACAGGCCGCCCAGGGATATAAGGGCAGCAGAAGAGGAGGAATGACTGCTAAGTCAATAAAGCCTCCAGCTTAAAGGGGTACTCCACTGGGAAAAAAAATATATAAAAATACATTTTAAATCAACTGGTGCCAGAAAGTTAAACAGATTTGTGAATTACTTCTATTAAAAAAATCTTAATCCTTCCAGTACTTATCAGCTGCTGTATGATCCACAGGAAGTTCTTTTCTTTTTGGATTTCCTTTCTGTCTGACCACCTCAGTCCATTTTAGGAACTGTCCAGAGTAGGAGCAAATCCCCATAGAAAACCTATCCTGCTCTGGACAGTTCCTAAAATGGACAGAGCAATGTGGTCAGGCAGAAAGGAAATGAAAAAAAAAAAGAACTTTCTGTGGAGCATACAACAGCTGATAAGTACTGGAAGGATTAAAACATTTAATATATATATATATATATATATATATATATATATATATATATATATATATATATATAGACAAAGAATTCTGTTGCTAATATATATATATATATATATATATATATATATAAGTTTTCCAGTGGAGTACCCCTTTAAGATGGTGACTACACATTACAAGATTGAGAGAAATACAAAATGCAAGAATATGGAAAAAGTGCAATATAAATCTCTACCTCCTGCAGAGATGATGGCGTCCGCCCATCGCGCAGTCTCCTCGTCATAGTCTCTTCTTTTCACTACCCTCACATCAATGCCGTCATTGCTGAAAGAAAAGTGTCAGGAGTTACAGTCCGTCCTCAACACAGCGTGTAGCCATATTTTCAGAGGGTCTTTATTGTGGTTTATAGAGGGGGTTGGGAGGGTCCTGAGCTCCTTGTCACCGCACAGGATGGGATGTCACATCAATCAATCATCAGTGCACCTAGACCCTCATCTCTAGGGAGAAGCGGGAAATCCTCTACAATGGTGAACTCTATGGGGGAAGATTTATGCAAAATGAAAGAAGCGATCTGATTGGTTGTTATGGGCAACTCAGAAACTTTTCCTCTGGACAGGTCTTGATAAATCTCCTGTATGACTATAACAAGAATGTGGAAATCCTATCGCCCGACGCCCGAGACATGAAGATCCGGGCGCTGGGCAGGTAATGCGTTTAGCTCTGCATCGGGCAAGCAGGACCGGTGTGAGGTGCAGAACGGACGCAGTTGGAAAAATTTAACAGTCATGGTTGTTATGGGGCAAGGAAGAAAAATTTGATAAATAATCTAATAAAAACTAAATAACCTAATAAAGACCTTATTTATATGCTATTTTGGTTAACCACGACAAGTAGATTGTGCTCCGATTTAGTCCCTTGGACAAGTAGTTTTTATTTTTTCCTTGGCCCTGCTATAACCTTTATTTCTTCTCAGTGCCGAGCACATCATACTGAGTGAATAGGATCGATCCTGACATGCTGCCCGAAAATAACACTGTATTCTCAAGACAGATCTGCAGGAGACCGAGACCACAAAAACTACGGGGGAGATTTACCAAAACCTGTCCAGAGGAAAAGTTGCCCAGTTGCCAATAGCAACCAATCAGATCGCTTCTTTCATTTTGCAGAGGCCTTGTTAAAAATGAAAGAAGCGATCTGATTGGTTGCTATGGGCAACTCAGCAACTTTTCCTCTGGACAGGTTATGATAAATCTAATGCAACACAGCAGAGATATATACTGACTAGAGATGAGCGAACTTACAGTAAATTCGATTCGTCACGAACTTCTCGGCTCGGCAGTTGATGACTTATCCTGCATAAATTAGTTGAGCTTTCAGGTGCTCTGGTGAGCTGGAAAAGGTGGATACAGTCCTAGGAGACTCTTTCCTAGGACTGTATCCACCTTTTCCAGCCCACCGGAGCACCTGAAGGCTGAACTAATTTACGCAGGAAAAGTCATCAACTGCCGAGCCGAGAAGTTCGTGACGAATCGAATTTACTGTAAGTTCGCTCATCTCTAATACTGACTATAGGCCAGGGCACAAGTCCTGCAAAAACGCATGGGAACGGAGTTCCTGAACTTTTTCCACAGCAGGAACACTGTTCCCATTAGCAGGACTCCTGCAGGACCAGCCCTTCAGAAGAAATCTTAAGTGAGTTCCCACACTTTTTTCCCCCAGGACTTGCTATAGGTTATTGGGAGATATGAGGCTAAGCAGGAGGCGGGCCAGATTCTGAATATGAAAAGATCAGAATACATAGAGGCAAAAACAGGAGACCCCTCTATTACTAGGGTTTAAAGGGTTACTCCGCTGCACAGCGTTTGGAACAAACTGTTCCGAACACTGGCGCCGGGAGCTTGTGACATCATAGCCTCGCCCCCTCATGACGTCACGCCCAGCCCCCTCAATGCAAGTCTATGGGAGGGGGCGTGACGGCTGTCACGCCCCCTCCCATAGACTTGCATTGAGGGGGCAGGGTGCGACGTCATGATGTGGCGGGGCTATGATGTCACAAGCTCCCGGCGCCGGCTCCAGCGTTTGTAACAGTTCGTTCCAAACACTGAGCAACGGAGTAACCCTTTAAAAGTGCATGAAAAAGCAGCCCCCTGGATGCCCCTTGCTAGCTGCATTATAGGTGGGCACAATGGATCTCAACCACTTTTCCCCCCAATAGGCGCTAAACTAGAAGAGAATACAAAACATGGGCAGATATCGATACCTACCGTAAACTCTGTACAACGTGCTCCACGTTTTCTGAGTGAATGTTATGTCGCTGTAACAGACCATTGTAACTGGAACCTTTTAACGCGAGCTGGAAAAAAAAAAAAAAAGGGGAAATCCGATTTAACATGGAGAATATACATCACGCAGACTAAAATAAATGGCAGTCACAACATGAAACAAGGGGGGGGGGGGCTCAACCTATATATCAATATACACAAGGGTGCTACTCACAGCACCCTTTATGGTGTGATAAAATAAATGGCAGTCACAGCACTGTGCATTAAATATATAAGAAGAAAAAAAAATAACCTTTTTGGTGGGTTTTGTGCCCACGCTCTAAAAGCTAAAAAAAAAAAAAAAAAAAAAAAAAAGGAGTACTCCGCTGCTCAACGTTTGGAACAAACAGTTCCGAATGCTGGAGCAGGGAGCTCGTGATGCCATAGCAGCACCCCCTCATGACCCGACCCCTCAATGCAAGTCTATGATAGGGGGGTGGGGGGGATCAGCAGTGGATGAAGAGGAGATCATCTGTAATTGTATTATGTCTGGGTCACATGTCTGCAGAAACTAGGACACCCAAAGACACCCGCCCCACAGCCAGAAGGGCACAGCAATGGGTAGCTGGAGGAGGCAGAATATGCCGGCAGGGGATCATAATGTGAAGGGGGATCACACACAGGATCTGCTGCCCATTTAAAGGGGTACTCCACTGGAAAACATTTTCTTTTAAATCAACTGGTGCCAGAAAGTTAAACAGATTTGTAAATTACTTCTATTAAAAAATCTTAATCTTTCCAGTACTTATCAGCTGTTATATACTACAGAGGAAGTTGTGTAGTTTTTTCCAGTCTGTCCACAGTGCTCTCTGCTGACACCTCTGTCCATGTCAGGAATTGTCCAGAGCAGGATAGGTTTGCTATGAGGATTTGCTCCTCCTCTGGACAGTTACTAAAATGGACAGAGGCGTTAGCAGAGAGCACCGTGGTCAGACAGAAAGGAAATTCAAAAAGAAAAGAACTTCCTGTGTATTATACAGCAGCTGATAAGTACTGGAAGGATTGTTTTTTTTTATTTTTTTTTATTTTTTTAATAGAAGTAATTTACAAATCTGTTTAACTTTCTGGCACCAGTTGATTTAAAAGAAAAATGTTTTTCCAGTGGAGTACCCCTTTAAATTTACTGATTTTACGAGGCTGTCACTTTATTGACATCCCAATAAATAATACATACGAACTGCCTTGGAAAATCCGCAGGGGATCCGGTTTGTAAATGCACCCTTAGGCTATGTTCACACGGGAAGATGTTCGTGCGCTTCGCTGTCGGGAGAAATTATAAATTCTGTGAATCGTGCGCAGGGGGCGGAGCTTCACCAGCTTAATTTACGTATTCCTCGTCTGTGACTCCACAGACAATGAATATGTAAAGTGAGCGGATGAAGCCCCGCCCCCTGCACGCGATTCACAGAATCTTCTAGGGGGACATATCTCAGGACCTTCTGGACGTATTTAAAGGGGTACTTCACTGGAAAATATTTTCTTTTAAATCAACTGGAGCCAGAAAGTTAAACAGATTTGTAAATTACTTCTATTTAAAAAATCCCAATCCTTACAGTACTTATCAGCTGCCGTATAATACACAGGAAGTTCTTTTCTTTTAGAATTTCCTTTCAGTCTGACCACAGTGCTCTCTGCTGACACCTCTGTCCATGTCAGGAACTGTCCAGACAGAGTAGGAGCAAATCCCCATAGCAAACCTCTCCTGCTCTGGACAGTTCCTGACATGGACAGAGGTGTCAGCAGAGAGCACTGTGGTTAGACTGAAAAGAACTAAACAACAGCTCATAAGTACTGAAAGGATTAAGATTTTTTTTTTTGTTAGACTTAATTTACAAATCTGTTTAACTTTCTGGCACCAGTTGATTTAAAAGAAAATATTTTCCAGTGGAGTACCCCTTTAAGTGATCCCTCGTTGGACTCTGGTTCCCCACCACTATAATCCAGTGTATTGTGTGTAGTGTAGCGTGGTGAACAAGCGGACAGTTTTCCTTAAAATTTCTTGTAATGCAGAATTTCTGCCACGGAAATTCCGCTGTGGCATCTTATCCCCTACTTAAAGGATAGGGGATAAGATGTCTGATTGCGGCGGTGGGGGGGGGGGGGGGGGGGGGGGGGTTAATGTCGCTGCTGGAGCAAACGCTGCTCCATGTTAGATGACAGGTGACCACAGCCATCACGCCCCCTGCATTCATGTCTATGAGATGAGGCGTGACGTCATGAATGCTGCGGTGCTGGCCTGCAATCAGACATCCTATCCTTTGAGTAGGGGATAAGAGGTCTCTCTGGGCAGAATACCCCTTTAATAGGATTCCACTGTCTCGTTTAAACAGCATTTAGTGACATGGTTTACGGCAGGACCCATAGACATAAGCAACAATAGACTACAGCTGTCCCATTGATATGAATGGGAAAGGCATCTGAGCATGCTTGATGACCTTTACCGGGTCATTCTAAAAGGCAGAGGGATGGCTGATCTGTAAGCAACAGCTATCGAGTGTATCTGTTATCTACTTTTGTCACCTTAAACCAGCGTTCTTAAGCAGGGCGCCTCCAGCTGTTGCAAAACTACAACTCCCAGCATGCCCGGACAGCTTTTGGCTGTCCGGGCATTCTAGGAGTTGTAGTTTTGCAACAGCTGGAGGCACATAGGTAGGGAAACAATGCATTTTAATGTAATGGAAGGAGACTGCTGGGAAGTGTCATTTGTACAGAACAGGAATCCCAGTTTATTTTTAGGCCCAGTGGCCAAAATGGAAACTGCAACATTTCAGGATAATTTTGCAATGTAGAAAAAAAAAAAAAAACTGATTTAAACAACATTTTGCTATGACACAAGCAGACTGTAAGGAGGCAGCACTGGACGAGTCCATCTGCTGTCATACAGGGCTGGATTATTCCATCCTATGTCCCCCCCGAGCTCCCAGGGGGGGGTCCGCCATGTCTGCAGTAACAAGTCCACCCCTGGACTTTCTGGACAGACTGCGGCACAATGTGTTCTCAGTGCCCTCCTGCCAGAAAGAAGAATTTCTAAGCTTCTCCGGGGCAGGGACACGGGAAACGGGACAAAAAATAATAATAAAAAAAAGGCTTAAGTGTTGGTACACATTGGGTGCGCCAAACTTATCAGACACTACTGCTGTATCACAATATGTTTTTTCCCCAACTCGCCCTGTATATAAGTTGCATTGCATATAATAATAATAATAATAATAGTAATAATATGTACACCCCCCCATACAGTTGGGGGGGGGGGGAGAAATCTTTTATTTACACACACACCCCACCTCAACTCCCGCCTGTCTATAAGTTGCACTGCAAATAATAATAATAATAATAATAAATAATAATAATAATATTATTATTATTATTTACACAAACCCATACAGTTGGGGGGGGAGAAATATTTTATTTACACCCCCCCCCCCCCCAACTCCCGCCTGTATATAAGCTGCATTGCAAATAATAATAATAATAATAAATAATAATATGTACACACACCCATACAGTTGGGGGGAGGGGGGGGGGGGAGAGAAATATTGTATTTACCCCCCCCCCCCCAACTGTATATAAGTTGCAAAATAATAATAAAATAATTATATAATATATATATATATATATATATATATATATATATATATATATATATAATCCCAAAATAAAGCAGCACTACTTATCCAGTCCAACCAAAAAATTGGTGCCAGCGTCCCAAAGGACTTGATCAGAGTCCATCCAAGATAAAAACCAGATACAGGCGCAGCACTCCAACAAAATAAGTGATTTAATATCTCATGTCAGCATTACAACGTTTCAGCTCCTCCTGGAGCCTTTATCTGCGCCTGTATCTGGTATATATATATCTCTATCTATCTATCTCCTGTGCCTGGAAAACAATGGCGCACCTTCAGAAATGCTGCCAATAATGCCTGGCCAGGGTGGAAACCCAAGGGAAGGGACAGAAGATATATTCCTTGCCAAATTCCATAAAATAGGAAATTTCTTTAACCAAAATTCATTAAAATAGTACCACAAGTACATGGCATCATAACAGCAGATCCCATCACACCGACGCATTTCGAGCGGCTAGGTACCCCTTTAACCCATTGACCCCGCATAGGTCTCCTGTTCACCCACACTAAACCCTATACACTGGGTAATACTGCGGCTGAACAAGATGACCATTTTCCAGACTTAGGGTGCGTTCACACGCTATTACCAGCAGCGGGTTTCCCACTGCGAGTTACGCTACCATTAACTTAAATGGGTCGACAGACAATCCGCAATAGTGTCAAATTTGCAGACTGTCTGCGGACCCATTCAAATGAATGGTAGGGAAACCCGCTGCTAGTAATAGCGTCTGAACACACCCTTAAAAGGGGTACGCCAGTGGAACACTTTTTTTTTTAATTAACTGGTGGCAGAAACTTAAACAGATTTGTAAATGACTTCTATTTAAAAATCTCAATCCTTTCAGTACTTATCAGCTGCTGTATGCTACAGAGGAAACGCTTTTCTTTTTGAATTTCCTTCCTGTCTGACCACAGTGCTCTCTGCTGACACCTTTGTTCATGTCAGGAACTGTCCAGAGCAGCATAGGTTTGCTATGGGGATTTTTCTCCTGCTCTAGACAGTTCCTGATACGGGCATCAGGTATCAGCAGAGAGCACTGTGGACAAGACAAAAAAATAATAATTAATTTCCTCTGTTGCACACAGCTGCTAATAAGTACTGGAAGGGTAAAGATTTTTTAATAGAAGTCATTTACAAATCTGTTTAACTTTTGGCACCAGTTGATTTAAAAGAATAAAAAAATAAAAATAAAACTTTTTCACCGGAGCTTAAGGACCAAGCCCATTTTCACCTTAACCCCTTAAGGTCCGGGAGGTTTTCCGTTTTAGCACTTTCGTTTTTTCCTCCTTGCCTTTAAAAAAAATCATAACTTTCAATTTTGCACCTAAAAATTCATATGATGACTTATTTTTTGCGCCACCAATTCTACTTTGTAATGAAATCAGTTATTTTGCCCAAAAATCTACGGTGAAACGGAAAAAAAAAATCATTGTGAGACAAAATTGAAAAAAAAAAAAAAAAAACGCCATTTTGTAACTTTTGGGGGCTTCCGTTTCTACGCAGTGCATATTTCGGTAAAAATGACACCTTATCTTTATTCTGTAGGTCCATACGGTTAAAATGATCCCCTACTTATATAGGTTTGATTTTGTTGTACTTCTGGGAAAAATCATAACTTCATGCAGGAAAATGAATATGTTTAAAATTATCATCTTCTGACCCCTATAACTTTTTATTTTTCCGTGTATGGGGCGGTATGAGGGCTCATTTTTAGCGCCGTGATCTGAAGTTTTTAACGGTACCATTTTTGCATTGATAGGACTTATTGATCACTTTTTATTCATTTTTTCATGATATAAAAAGTGACCAAAAATTTTCGACTTTGGAATTTTTTTGCGCACACGCCATTGACCGTGCGGTTTAATTAACAATATATTTTTATAATTCGGACATTTCCGCACGCGGTGATACCATATATGTTTATTTTTATTTACACAGTGTTTCAAACTTTTAATAGGGAAGGGGTTAAATGATATTCATTCACTTTTTTTTTGCAGTGTTATAGCTCCCATAGGGACCTATAACACTGCACACACTGATCATTGTTATCCCATAGGGACCTATAACACTGCACACACTGATCATTGTTATCCCATAGGGACCTATAACACTGCACACACTGATCATTGTTATCCCATAGGGACCTATAACACTGCACACACTGATCTATTACATTGATGAATGGTTTCTCATAGGAAACCAGTGATCGATGATTCTGCCGCTTGACTGCTCATGCCTGGATCTCGGGCACTGAGCAGTCATTTGGCGATCGGACAGCGAGGAGGTAGGTAGGGACCCTCCCGTTGTCCTGTCAGCTGTTCGGGATGCCGCGGCGGCTATCCCGAACAGCCCACTGAGCTAACCGGCACTTTTTACTTTCACTTTTAGCCGCGTGGCTCAGCTTTGACTATGACGCGGGGCCCGCCGTGATATGATGCGGGGTCACTGTGGGACCCCGCATTATATCACAGGAGCAAGGACGTACTCATACGTCCTTGGTCCTTAAGAGGTTAAGGACCAGGCCAATTTTATTTTTGCATTTTCGTTTTTCCTCCTCGCCTTCTAAAATCCATAACTTTTATATTTCCATCTACAGACCCATATAAGGGCTTGTTTATTGCATCACCAATTGTACTCTGTAATGAAAACTCTTATTTTACCATAAAATATACGGCGAACCCCCAAAAAATATATTTTTTTAGAGAGAGAAAATTTTAATGAAAACCACAATTTTGCACATTTTGGAGGGTTTTGTTTTCACACTTTACGGTAAAAATTATATGTGTTCTTTATTCTGTGGGTCTATACGATTAAAATGATACCCATGGCTAGATACTTTAATATTTTTGTACCGCTTAAAAAAAATCTAAAACTTTTTGTACAGAATCAGTAATATAAAATCGCCCTATTTTGACCACCTATAACTTTTTCATTTTTCCGTATTTTCCGTACTTTTTATCGATACCATATTTGCATATATAAAACTTTTAGATAATTTCTTATAAATAATTTTCGGAATAAAATTTGACAAAAAAAAAGCAGCATTTTTAGATTTTTTTTATTTTTTACATTTACGCCGTTCACCGTACGGGATCATTAACATTATATTTCGATAGTTCGGACATTTACGCACGCGGCGATACCAAATAGGTTTATAAAAAAAATATTTTTTACGCTTCTTGGCGGTAAAATGGGAAAAACCGACAATTTTTATTTTTATTTGGGGGGGGGGGGATTTTTCCCTTTTTTTACCGTTTACATTTTTCAAATATATATAATTATTTATTTATTTATTTTTTACACACTTTTAATGTCCCCATAGAGGACTATCTATAGCAATCCTTTGATTGCTAATACTGTTCAGTGCTATGCATAGGACATAGCACTGATCAGTATTATTGGTGATCTTCTGCTCTGGTCTGCTCGATCTCAGACCAGAGTAGAAGACCCGAGGAGACGGACGGAGGCAGGTGAGGGGACCTCCGTCCGCCATTACAGATGATCGGATCGCCACGGGCGATCCGATCATCTATTTTAACATGCGCATTGCCGCAGATACCGTGATCTGTACTGATCACGGCATCTGAGAGGTGAATGGCGGACATCCGTGCGATTGCGGATGTCGGCCAATACCAGCTGGTCCCCGGCTGCAGCCAGAACCTGCCGTGTATGACACGAGCACAGCTCCGATGCTCACAGTCATACTCGTGACGTAAATGTACGTCCTGGTGCGCGAAGTACCGCCAAACCAGGACGTACATTTACGTCAGTGGTCATTAAGGGGTTAATGTTAATCTATTTTTGTCCCTCATAGTAACACTGGGAGAGGTCAACGAGGTATATAATGTTCTACTAAGTAACACTGCGACGTGTCAACTAGAGATGAGCGAACTTACAGTAAATTCGATTCGTCACGAACTTCTCGGCTCGGCGGTTGATGACTTTTCCTGCATAAATTAGTTCAGCTTTCCGGTGCTCCGGTGGGCTGGAAAAGGTGGATTCAGTCCTAGGAATGTAGACTCTTTCCTAGGAATGTATCCCCCTTTTCCAGCCCACCGGAGCACCTGAAGGCTGAACTAATTTACGCAGGAAAAGTCATCAACTGCCGAGCCGAGAAGTTCGTGACGAATTGAATTTACTGTAAGTTCGCTCATCTCTAGTGTCAACCTGCTAAAACATAGGGTCTATTCACACGGTGAAATTTCGCCTTTAAATGAAAGCCCAATACACTTCTATGGGATTCCGCACTCCCGTTGACACTTCGGAATTTCCGCTTGCGGAAATTCCGAAGTGTCAACGGGAGTGCGGAATCCCATAGAAGTGTATTGGGCTTTCATTTAAAGGCGAAATTCCACCGTGTGAATAGACCCTTAGGGGTCGCTTCGGGCATCAAATTTGGCACCCTAAAAAAATCACCTCCCCAATGGGGGAAATCACCGTGATGACCGTTACATTACAGTCTGCCGGGGCCCCCCCCCACACAATAGGGCCCCAGGCACAAAAGTCACTCCGGCTGTATCATGTGACTCCATTCATGACCTCTTCCCCCCAATCAAACTGCACATTAAAGGGGTACTCCGGTGAAAACCTTTTTTCTTTTAAATCAACTGGTGCCAGAAACAGATTTGTAAATTACTTCTATTAAAAAAAATCTTAATCCTTCCTGTACTTATTAGCTGCTGAATACTAGAGGAAATTCTTTTCTTTTTAGAAATTCTCTCTGATGACATCACGAGCACAGTGCTCTTTGCTGACGTCATAATAATATTAATAACTCTTCATTTATTGTTGTCCTTAGTGGGATTTGAACCCAAGCCCCCAGCACTGCAAGGAAGCAGTGCTAACCACTGAGCCACCATGCTGCCCTTAGCATACATCTGCTATGCACGGTTGCTAAAATGGACAGAAATGTCAGCAGAGAGCACTGTGCTCGTGATGTCATCAGTGTTCCAAAAAGAAAGGAATTTCCTCTGTAGCATTCAGCAGCTAATAAGTACTGGAAGGATTAAGATTTTTTAATAGAAGTCATTTACAAATAGGTTTAACTTTCTGGCACCAGTTGATTTAAAAGAAAAAAGGTTTTCACCGGAGTACCCCTTTAACAAAAAAAAACAAAAAAAAAAAAAGGGGGGCGATCCTCACGCTCTCAAATTCGCAGCACCCGCCGGGGCGACTGTACAACACCCAGATAGTTACGAGTCTTATTCTAGTCATTGGGACTTGTGCACGGAACTCGCTGGATGTTGTCCTGTTGCCTTGGCAACCCGACTGCCCAGAGAGCCCAGTTTCCACGCCTGAACAGCAGATAGTGGGTGGAGCCACATTCTTAAAGGGGTACTCCACTGGAAATTATTATTATTAAAATCAATTGGTGCCAGAAAGTTAAGTCGATTTGTAAATTACTTCTATGTAAAAAATCGTAAATCCTTCCAGTACTTAGCTGCCTGTATGCTCCAGAGGAAGTTCTTATCTTTTTGCCTGACCACAGTGCTCTCTGCTGACACCTCTGTCCATCTCAGGAACTGTCCAGAGCAGGAGAGGTTTGCTATGGGGATTTGATCCTACTCTGGACAGTTCCTGAGATGGACAGAGGTGTCAGCAGAGAGCACTGTGGTCAGGCAGAAAGGAAATTCTAAAAGATAAGAACTTCCTCTGTAGTATACAGCAGCTTATAAGTACTGGAAGGATTAAGATTTTTAAATAGAAGTAACTTAAAAATCTGTTTAACGTTCCAGCAGAGTACCCCTTCAAGTCACAAATGCGAGAATTGTTTTTATAAAAAAATTTTTTATAAGATTTACACCGATCTCTATTTTTGTTTTATTTTGGTAACAACCTGGCGAATATTACAGTCACAATGATTCGCAAAAAGTATCCCAAAAATGTTGGCCAATGGCGACTTATGTTGCAGTCTAAGAAGGCGAAGTCACGTGTGCGAAGCGATAAATCGCAACTTTTACGATAGTCGTCTGGGATCGGTGACTGTCACCAAGGACCGACACCTGCCGGATTATGGATGGCCTCTGTGGTTTATAGCCCCCCCTACAGGTCACCACTCACCAGCTCCCGGAGCTCGTCCTCAGACAGCCCAGCGGACCGGAACCGCTGCTGTTCGAACTCATAGCGGGTGGTCTTGGTCACCACGGCGACCCGCTCCGGTCTGAAGCCGCCGGGTTTCCCGGGACCATTAGAGTTAGGCCTGGTGGACACGGGCCGCCTGGTGGGCGCCCAGCGGGTGAGACGCCCGGAACACCCCCAGCACAGGAGAGCCCTGCACGAGCTCATGGGTCACCGGGCACGGGCCACTTCCGGTCTACGGGCTGCTGACAGGAGGGCGGAGTGACCCGGAGAGGGCGCTAGGTAGGTTATTCGTTATGGCTGCTGAGCACACACGGGGGTGGAGGCGGAGGGAAGGAGGTTGTTATAGGACGGCCGCCATTTTCCCGTAGACCAGCTAGACCTCTGCGGCGGTCACGTGGTTTACAGCTCGCAAGTAGAAAAAAAAAAAGCAGTTAGCTAATTGGTTGCTATGGGTGACAAAAAAAAGGTTGGAATTTACCCACTCAGACCCCAGTTTATATTTTGAGAGGCTCCTTTGGAAATGAAAGAAGCAATCTGATTGGTTGCTTTGGCTAATTGAGAATGGAGGGGTTGCCAATAGCAACAAATCAGATCCCAGCTTTTATTTTTCACAGGTGCCTGTGAAAGTGAAAGAAGTGCCCTTATTGGTTGCTATGGGCAACGCCTTCCACGTGTCTTCTGCACAAGTTTCACTATTGGTCACGGCGCCAAATACAGCTTGGGTGCTCCCCAAATCTTTATAAGGCTCTGTTCACATCATGGGTTTGGGTGGGCAAATCTCCACAACATGTGCCCCTGTCTATTACATAGATACAAAAGCCAGCCACAGGCCCTACCCATGCAAACAAAAAGTCAGGTATTTGGTGGTACAGACATTTTTGACGTGGTGACCATGGTAGTTTATACTTTGCAAAAGTGTCCCTGTCATTTAAAAAGTGTCCCTGTCATTTAAAAAGTGTCCCTGTCATTTGAAAAGTGTCCCTATCCTCATTTAAAAAGTGTCCCTGACAGTAAAAAAAACAAAAAAAACAATTATATTTCAACGTGTCACAGAGATGTGAAAAGTTTTGATCAGTCAAGGTCTAAGTGCTGAGACACCCACAGATGAGAAACATGAGTAGGGGAAACTGACTGAGTGGTGTCCGGCTGTTCTACTGCATTCTTACATTTAGGGTACGTTCTCACTGCGGAATCTCTGCTCGATTCCGGCAGTAGGATTGCGGGGCACTGCGCCGTCACCATTGACGCTGAAATTCCGCAGTGTGAAAGGGTCTCGCGGAAGACACATTCACACAGATTGTACTGTTCACTGCGCGGAATTCTACTCCGTTTACTGATGCATGGTTGCCACGTTTCTTGCAAAAAAAAAATACAGACCATGCTAATTTGCATAATTATTTATGCGTGATGTCACAGGAAGTGATATTAGAGATATAACACGTGTGGACGGGAAATTTCGACCTATAACTTTTTTATTTCTCCTTATACGGGCCTGCATGAGGGCTCATTTTTTGCGCCCCGATCTGTAGTTTTTAACAGGACCATTTTTGTTTTTATGGGACTTTTTGATCATATGTAAATGACTTCTATTTAAAAATCTTAATCTTTCCAGTACTTATCAGTGGCTGTATGCTCTAGAGGAAGTTCTTCTATTTTTACATTTCTTTTCTGTCTGACCACACAGTGCTCTCTGCTGACACCTCTGTCTGTCTCAGGAATTGTCAGAGCAGGAGCAAACCTATCCTGCTCTGGACAGTTCCTGAGACAGACAAAGGTGTCAGCAGAGAGCACTGTGGTCAAAGAAATTTAAAAAGAAAAGAACTTCATGTGCAGCATAAAGCAGCTGATATGTACTGGAAGGATTAAGATTTTTTAATAGAAGTAATCTACAAATCTGTTTAACGTTCTGGCACCAGTTGATTTAAAAAAAAAAAATTTCACTGGAGTACCGCTTTAAACTGGTGCCCAGGATGGGTGTGAGGAAACGCGGTTAGCTAAGCTGACTGACCGGCTGAGGAAATTATACAGAAATTGATCCTGAAATGAGGCAAAAGCCAATAATAGCCTTCCGACGAAGGAGGAGTTTAAGTAATGTGTTAGTGAAAAGTAATTTTACCCTCCAAACGAAAGGCAACCAGAATTGGTTAAAGGGGTACTCTGCTGCCCGAGCGTTTAGAGCATTTTGTAAAGCACCCTGTGTTCACAAGAAATATGTGCCTTACAAATTGTGGTTGCGTGTTTTTTATCAATGAGTGATGTATGAGTACAGTTGATACTTGCAGGTAAGTGCGTGTAATAGGTGTATATAGTGCTGGGATATACCGGTTCATACCAAATACCGTTTTTTTTTCTCTTCGAATGAATGAATTATCAGCCCCTGCGCTGTCCCCCACATCGAGGAACTAATCACATGTGACCCGCTGGCGCTTTAAATGAAAGAGTTGTGTGCCGCGGCACTGGAAATTTTTATCAAAGGACATCTGTACTGTGATTGGGCTGCAAAATTAAACAAAATAAACTTTGACTCAACTTCCTACGTTCCCCCATTGCTCTGGTATCGGCCTCACGCTGTTTCCTGGGGACGGGAACGTCACAGAGCCGTCAGCGTATCACCGGCTGCAGCGATGTCCCGTCTTGGCCGGTGATAGGGTGAGCGCACTGTCATGTAAGGAGCCGGCACTCAACTGCTTCTCTAACCCCCCCCCCCCATGAATTATCAGCCGCTGCGCTGTCCCCCACATCGGGGAACTAATCATATGTGACCTGCTGGCGCTTAAAATGAAAGAGTAGTGTGCCGCGGCACTGGAAATTATTAATAAAGGACATCTGTACTGTGCCCGGGCTGCAAAATGAAACAAAATAAACTTTGACTCACCTTCCTCCTTACATGACAGTGCGCTCACCCTATCACTGGCTGAGACGGGACATCGCTGCAGCCGGTGATACGCTGACGGCTCTGTGACGTTCCCATCCCCAGGAAGCAGTGTGAGGCCGATACCAGAGCAACGGGGAACGTAGGAAGGTGAGTCAAAGTTTATTTTGTTTAATGTTGCAGCCCGGGCACAGGAATATGGAATATACAGGCACAGGAATATGGAATATACAGGCACAGGAATATGGAATATACAGGCACAGGAATATGGAATATACAGGCACAGGAATATGGAATATACAGGCATAGGAATATGGAATATACCGGAATAAGCGCCACGGCACTCATCTTATTCAGTTAAAACGCCAGCGGCTCACAGGAGGATGGAGGGAGCAGCACCCGCGGGTCACATATGATTAGTTCCCCAGCGTGGGGGATGGAAAACTGTAAAATACAGTGGAACCGCCATAACTTCCAAAAATACCGTGATATGCATTTTTGGTCATACCGCTCAGCACTAGGTGTATACACACACATAGTGGTAGTGACATAACTTTATATCTTATACATGTCTATACCACTGTTGCTTTTCTCTCATTGGCCTGTCCATGTGTCCCAAGCGCTCTGCTGTATTCTAGACTCATAGATGAACTAGTAAGGGACAAGAGGTGTCCTCAGCATTTAAAAAACTGAGTTTAAAAAAAAAAAGAAAAAAATGAAAAATAGACCACTGTCCCAAAAAATAGTGTTTGAACATAGCCTGACAGTTACAGGGTCCCCAAACAATGCTCACTTTATTTTACCAGGAATAGTGTTCCTTCTCTTACCTGGGGCATTTGTGATGCCACCAGAGGTTCAGTGATGGGAGCAGGGTCTGGCGCTGGTCCCTGCTACCCCCACAGTAGTGGGTGATAAGGTGGTGAAGAGACAAAATTGTTCTACATCACAATATGGATGCTCTAATGTTATGAACTTATTTAGGGGTTGCAGGTTCAGGAAAATTTTCCCTTGGATCAATCAAGGCCCGCAGGCCAAATTTGGTCCACCATTTTATGTGGCCCATGAGGTTTTAGCTGCTCCCTCTGCTGGCACCACTCCCTGTGCAAGCGCTGGCTGCATCCCCTGCATTTGAAATGCAGAGGGGTCGGTGCCTTCACATGCAGAGGATGCAGAGGGGTCGGTGCCTTCACATGCAGAGGATGCAGAGGGGTCGGTGCCTTCACATGCAGAGGATGCAGAGGGGTCGGTGCCTTCACATGCAGAGGATGCAGAGGGGTTGGTGCCTTCACATGCAGAGGATGCAGAGGGGTCGGTGCCTTCACATGCAGAGGATGCAGAGGGGTCGGTGCCTTCACATGCAGAGGGGTCAGTGCCTTCACATGCAGAGGATGCAGAGGGGTCGGTGCCTTCACATGCAGAGGATGCAGAGGGGTCGGTGCCTTCACATGCAGAGGATGCAGAGGGGTCGGTGCCTTCACATGCAGAGGATGCAGAGGGGTCGGTGCCTTCACATGCAGAGGATGCAGAGGGGTTGGTGCCTTCACATGCAGAGGAAGCAGAGGGGTCGGTGCCTTCACATGCAGAGGGGTCGGTGCCTTCACATGCAGAGGATGCAGAGGGGTCGGTGCCTTCACATGCAGAGGATGCAGAGGGGTCGGTGCCTTCACATGCAGAGGATGCAGAGGGGTCGGTGCCTTCACATGCAGAGGATGCAGAGGGGTCGGTGCCTTCACATGCAGAGGGGTCGGTGCCTTCACATGCAGAGGATGCTGAGGGGTCGGTGCCTTCACATGCAGAGGATGCAGAGGGGTCGGTGCCTTCACATGCAGAGGATGCAGAGGGGTCGGTGCCTTCACATGCAGAGGATGCAGAGGGGTCGGTGCCTTCACATGCAGAGGATGCAGAGGGGTCGGTGCCTTCACATGCAGAGGATGCAGAGGGGTCGGTGCCTTCACATGCAGAGGATGCAGAGGGGTCGGTGCCTTCACATGGAGTAGGTGCCATCTTGGATTCTGAGCTCCGTCATGCACCTCCTCACCGCTTTGTTCAGCAACTTACAGGTGGTAGCACAGTTCTGCCAACCCAGGCACCCTGACCACCCTCCAAGGTAGGAAGCTCAGTGCTAAAGAGGTGAAAGGGGCTGGCTATTATCTTACCTGGGACATCTTAGCCTTTTACTCACTGAGTGGCCCACCATTTACTCACTGAGTGGCCCACCATTTACTCACTGAGTGGCCCACCATTTACTCACTGAGTGTCCCACAATTCCAACAGAATTCTCCTCCAATAAAATTACAGTGTGAATAAGTCCGCGGAAGGCCCATTCACACCAATGTTGAGGTTCACACAGCGGAATTCTTGAGCGCAATTCCGTTTGTGGAATTTTCGCAGTGTGAACATACCCTTAAGCAGGAACCTGGTTTTCTTCTTAAAGGGATAGTCTTAAAGGGTCTCCCACTTTCTTCTCTCCTGCGCCGCTGCAAGTATAACGAAGCGCCACTCTTTGCAGTCTGGAACTTCTGGGTTTGGTGATGTGACATCATATGTTCACTTATCCAATCAACTTCCTCCTCAATGTCTCATTATAGCGGCATGGGAGCGAGGAAGGTAAGAGAATGTTCCTTTTTTTTTTTTTTTTTTCTTTTTATATATATTTTTTATATTTTAAAGATAATTTTTTCGTCGGACTACTCTTTCAACATCTTGGCGAATGTGACTTTTCTGCTCTGACCATGGGGAGCCAGGAACCCTTTCTTGGTTGTATGGGTAACATTTATCAATGTTGGTGGGAGTATAGATTTTACCCATGTTTACTTGGTGTATTTTTTGCACAGTTGCTAAAAACTTACCAAAATGGTGCAGAGCTAGGTTTAAGCTTTGTGCTCGGTATCTGACACATTTGTATGTGTCCTATTAGATGGTGTAGGTTTCCGCAAAAATCAACACCTATCCAAAGGAAAAGTTGCTGAGTTGCCCATAGCAACCAATAAGATTGCTTCTTTCATTTTTGAAAAGGACTCTGAAAAATGAAAGTAGCAATCTGATTGGTTGCTATGGGCAACTCAGTAACTTTTCCTTTGGATAGGTGTTGATTTTTGCGCAAACCTACACCATCTAATAGGACACATACAAATGTCCTAGCAACATTTCCTCTGGGAAGGTTTTGATAAATCTCCCCCCTAGTGTCCACTGCATAAAGTGCTCCACGGTGCCCCAAACAGTACACTTGATTAGGAAAGGCTCCACCAAAATGGATGAACAAAAAAAACGACAACTGCGCAACATTTTGCATCTAAAATAAACAGGAAAAGGGTGTACAACCAATGATAAATGTCCCTCTATGTGTGGCCCAGTGTAGCGATGTAGTTTTGCACCATTACTTCAGCTAGGGGGGAGTAGTCGGCTGTAAACAAAATGGGTGTGAGTCGTCTGGGGTCCTGTGAGTCCAAATACAGAAAGAGGTGCAAATCTTTCCATTAGGCTAGGTTCAGACTACGGAATCTCCAGGCAGAAAATTTGCGCCCAGAGATTCCGAGTGCGGCCAGCGCCGGCTGAATCAGTCGGCGCTAGGACCGCACGGACACTGCAGTCTCCAATAGACTGCAATGTGTTCCGCACGGATTTCCGCCTGAAGAAATAGCACCGCCTTTCTTCAGGCGGAAATTTCAAAGCGGATTTTCAAAGAGGATTTTCCGCTTCACAAATTCTGAAGTGTGAATTTGTGAACGGAAACCCATTCACTACACTAGACATTTTAGCAAGTGGAATTTCTGGCGGAAATTTTACGACTGAATTTTTGTCGGAAATTCCGTAGTCTGAACCTAGCCTTATAGTTTTTCTGTGTGGTGGCACCACTCATGGTTTTAGCTAAACTGAGATCAAAAGTGAGGACCAAATAGTAACCAAAATAGTATGTGTGAATCCAGCCCAAGGCTGAATTTATATTGAGCTGACAGCAAAGAAGGAGATGTGGAATGCGGACTGCTGGGACCCCCACGGATCTTGAGAACAGAGGTGAGATGAAATGGCAGCAAGCATGGTCCCTTGCCACTCCATTCATAGTCTATGGGACTGAACTCTGCTATGTTTTGAAGTCCCATAGACAATGAATGGGGGTAACTTTTTATGTTGGGATAACCACTTTAGGCCTTTAGTTGGAGAATCTGTTTCTAATTAAGAACAAAGGTGCATGTTGCTTGCATGTTTGTATAGTTTACAAGAAAAGAGCATCCATGTAAGCAGGGGTAGACACAGACAGCAGAGGGCCCCTGTGCAAAAAATGTGCTTGTCCCCCCTCCCTTCACACACACACACAAAAAAAAGAAAAGAAGAAAAAAAGTACAATGCCATAAAATTGCATTCACATTAATCTGCAGCATTAAGTAGGCAGCAGTTCCCCCCCAATTACAGCATTAAGTAGGCAGCAGTTCCCCCCCAATTAGGTAGCATAGTTTCCCCACATTAGGTAGCATAGTTTCCCCACATTAGGTAGCATAGTTTCCCCACATTAGGTAGCACAGTTTCCCCACATTAGGTAGCATAGTTTCCCCACATTAGGTAGCATAGTTTCCCCACATTAGGTAGCATAGTTTCCCCACATTCGGTAGCATAGCGCCCCCCCAACACACAGACACACACATAGACACACTTACCTGGCCTGTGCAGCGCTTCTCCTCTCCGACTGTGGCCTGACGAGTGACATCACTGATGTCCTCCTGCAGACCCTGTGGAGGTACGTCACTTGCGCGGGTCGGCTGGCTGCAGACTCACTGCAGCTGCGGCCGCTTTCGAACAGTGAGCACCACAGCGAAAGGGCGGTGGGCCCCCTCATACGCTAGGCCCCTGTGCAGCTGAACCGGCTGCACAGGCAATGTGTCCGCCCCTGAATGTAGGGCTATGTTTACACCATGAAATTTCTGAATTGCACACGGACATTCCATTAAGTTCAATGGTATACTGCGGCACTGTGTTCACGACGGAATGTTTCTGCCACCACGCAAATCCGGATTCCGAAAGACATGTCTATTCTTTCTGCGGAGTCCACACAGAAATGCATTGCTTTCTATCAGACGAGCGGTCCTAGCGCCAAAATGTTCTGCTAGCGCACTGCTGTCGGGCCAATGTCCACATAGAATCTTTCCGTGCAGACATTCACCTGCGTTCAGAACTAAATGTTTTGAATGCTGTTTTTGCGCTGCAGCTTCTCTTCACAGAACACCATCTTCATAGACTTTCTATAGAATCTTCTGAAATGAAGAGAGACACAACCATACTTACCTGATCCCGTTCTGTGGCCCGGTTCTTCCACAATCTTCCGCCATATGTTCCATTCCAAGGCCAACTTGGAGCATGGGCGAAGATTAGTAAATTCATCGCTGCTGTTTGCTAGCAGCGGGACCCAGCAGAGAGCAAGTAGCAGTGATGTCACCATGCTCCAAGTCGTCCCCGGAACAGAGGAAGATTGTGGGAGAACGGAACGGGATCAGGTAAGTATCGTTGTCATCAGTGTCACCTGCACTACCTGTCTGTACCAATAAGTTAGTGCAGGTGACACTGATGACAGATTTACCCTAAACTGGCTATGCACGTTAGATATGGCGGCCAATTTGGGAATGGCTAAGGATTTAATGCCGTGTTTCCCAACCCAGAGGGTGTAGGGGGTGACAGAGGGGTGTACATGGGTGACAACGGGCGTAGGGGGTGACAGAGGGGTGGACATTAGTAACAAGGTGGTAACAGAGGGGTGAACATGTGTGACAAGGATGTGGTCAGAGGTGTGGACAATGGGGGGTGAACATGGGTGACAGGGGGATGGAAAGGGGTGACAGGGGGGCCAAGGTGGACATGGATGACAGGAGGGTGGACATGGGAGACAGGGGGTCAGAGGGGTGAACAAGGGGGTAAAAGAGGGGTGCACAGGGGGGACAGAGGGGGGTGGATATGGGCAACAGGTGTAGACTGGGGGTAGTCAGAGGGGTGTACAGGGGGGGGGGAACATGGGTGACGGGGATGGACAGGGGTGACAGTGGGGGCGGGGTGAACAGGAGTGACAGGGGTATGGACAGGGGTTACCAAGGTGGACAGGAGTGACGGGGGTGGACAAGGATGACAAGGGGGATAAAGAGGGGTGACGGGTGAATAGGGGGGGTGGACAAGGTGGACGTGGATGACAGAAGGGTGGACATTGGTGACGAGGGGTGGAGGTGGACAGGGTTGAGAAAGAGTAACAGAGTGGTGGAAAGGGTACAGTACCTTAAGCTAGCCATTTTTCTTCACTACACCGGCAAGGAAATCCGTTGCAGTTTCCACGGCAAGAGGGGCTCCGGCAGGGCACCATTCATGGCCTACAACTCACTCACTGCGCCGCAGGGGGGAAAGGGATGCTGTGTGTGCATGCACAGCAAAGCGCACACAGGCATCCCTTCCCCCCTGCGGCGCTGTGAATCACAGGCCAAGGCAGAAAATAAAAATAATAACTGTTCCTCCGGCAGTTGTCTAATGTATGTGGCCAGCTTTAGCTTACCACACTGCCTGATACTATGATCTTATGACATGCTCCCTCAGTTAAAGGGTAGCTCCCACCATCTTTTTTTTTTTTTTCTGTCCCTGCCTATATCCCATCTATCCCTAACCCCCTCCCTGCCTTAAAAGGCATTTTTAATATGTTTAAAAAAAATAATTAGTCTGCCTGGTAGTGTGCTCACTACCAGGCAGACTTCCCCAGCAGGCGTTACGTCACTGATGCCTGCTGGGGGGGCACACTTCCGCCCTTAGTTCACCTATTCAGTGTACCTCCAGCTGTTTCACCACTACAACTCCCAGCTTGCCCTGACATCTATTGGCTGTCAGGGCATGCTGGGAGTTGTAGTGGGGAAACAACTGGAGGAATACACCGTATCCGTGACGGCCGCACTTCCTGCTCCCCGCCGCGCAGCCCGCAACCCCCCCCCCCCTTAGTTCACCCATTCAGCGTACCCCCTCCCCGCCGCACAGCCCGCAACCCCCCCGGCCCCATCGCGCAACTCACTCCCCCTTTCCCCCCCCTAGTCCACCCATTCAGCGTACCCCATGCCCGCTGCGCAGCCCGCAAACCCCGCCACGCTGCTCCGCTCAACCCACTCAACATATATTGGCTGTCAGGGCATGCTGGGAGTTGTAGTGGGGAAACTGGAGGCATACTGTATAGGTGAGCACGCAACCCCCCCCCCCCCCCCGGCATAATATTTTACCTGTCCCCGGGAGCCGGGGCCGGCGTGCGAGGCCAGGGAGCCTGCGCGCATCCTCTTCCTTCAAAGTGCTCGCTCCCGCCTGTCTGATTGACAGGTAGGGAGCGAGCGCAGCCTGACTGAATTCGGACCGATGCCCTGCCGGCATCGGTCAAAATTCAAGCGTGACGTCACGCCAGGCTGCAGCCGGCCACTAGGAGGGAGACCCCTAGTGGCCGGTTTTTAAATGCAAATTAAACCATTTTAATGGGAAAAAAAAATTATAAAAGTATATTAGAGATATTTTGTAGTACATAAGTACTACAACATATCAAGAAAAAAAATTGGTGACAGTGCCCATTTCGAGTGCCGAGTCATTTATAGTATTTAAGTAAGGATTGGGACCCTACTCGTGCACCCACCATCTGGATCAAGAGTGCCATATTGTGTTACTACTTTATGAGTGCCCATTTAACCATATTGCTGTACAGTTTGACTCCCATCCAACTAGGATCTGCATACTTTTGCCTCTTTGCTCCCATGTGTAGAAGGTCAATATAATATTTTTTGGGATTTTGTGTTTTGCAGTATTGTATGTCCTGCCTGTGCACAAAACACAAAACCTGTGCAAAGAAAAAGTTGCCCATAGCAACCAATCAGATCGCTTCTTTCATTTTGCAGAGGCCTTGTTAAAAAGCGATCGGATTGGTTGCTATGGGCAACTGAGCAACTTTTCCTCTGGACAGGTTTTGATAAATCTCCCTCAGAGGGACTTTCCTTACTAATATATAGTTGTCCCTCAAAATACGATGGAGGCACATACAGAAAGATGCTCAATGATAATCACATGTCCCCGCCGCTTCGGCCTGTCACTTCGCCGCTTCTCTGCCGCCGTTTCAGTACGTTGCTGTAGCTCTCCGTGGCCGCTCACGCTGCCGGATAGCGGTTTTTGCACACAGAAGAATCATATGTCGATGCTACCTTCAACATACCATGGGCTCTGAGAGGCCATCGTATGTTGAAACAATCGTATGTCGGGGCCATTGTAAGTCGGGGGACCACTGTACATCACTGACATAATAGAAAGCATACAGTAAGAAGTTCAGTCCATATGTATACAGAATATCTCTTTTAATTCCATTGCAAATGCAACCCAATTAAATTATCAATCTTATATTACAGTAACGACCGTTAATAAAATAGAAATAGATATATTTATGTATTGAACAATTTTAAATACACATAAGATTAGATATACATATATTTATATAAATATATATAGTTTACAATTAGCCCTCAAAACCTTTAAATGCACAATAGATGGTTTACTTATGGAAAAAATTGCAGCGATTCCACATGAAAATCAGTGGCAAATCTGCAACATACATTAACACATTTTAGATTTTACAAATCCCCACCGAAGTTTAAAGGGGTACTCCGCCCCAAAGACATCTTATCCCCAATTCAAAGGATAGGGGATAAGATGTCTGATCACGGGGGTCCTGCTGCTGGGGACCCCCGCAATCTCCCTGCTGCACCTGGCGTTCCTATAGAGCGTGGTGTGCAGCACCGGAGACTAGTTATGTCACGGCCACGCCCCCTCAATGCAAGTCTATGGGAGGGGGCGTGACACCCCTTCCCATAGACTTGCATTGAGGGGGCGTGGTCATGACGTCACAAGCGTGGCGTGGCCGTTACCTCACGAGCCTCCGCATCGCCAGTCATCCGGTACAGAACGAAGTTCGCTCCATGCACCGGATGTCTGGGGTGCTATCCTTTGTATAGGGGAGAAGATGTCTAGGGGCTGAGTACCCCTTAAGCTTTAGACTATGTTCACACGGCAGAATATCCGTCTGGAATTCTGCTGGAAATTCCGCCAAAATGTAAAGCCCATTATGTTTAATGGGATTCCGCTGTTCTATTTACACAGCAAAATTTCCGAAATTCTGCATTCTGCAAAATTTACAGAACTGTCTTAAAATTTTGCAAAATTGTGGGCCGAATCCCATTAAAACTCAATGGGGCTTGAATTTCGGCAGAATTCCGCAATGCCGCTTTGATAAAAGGAATTTGGGTGGAATTGCAGACATTCTGCCATATGAACAAAGCAAAGTTTTGTTTGTAAATGAGATAAAAAAAAAAAAGTAAAAATAAAAATGCTAAATTTACCCCTACTTTGCTGGTACTGCTGCAGATCTACAGTGTGACTTTAAGCGCGGAAAGTCTGCAGCAAATCCATCTAGTGTGCATTTACCCTTAAATTGAAGCTCCACCTGTAATATTTTAACATTACAAAATAGGCAAACAAATCCCAAAGCTTATAAAAAAGTAAACGCGATCCATCAATATGATGCACAATTCTCGCCTGATCTATGTATACTCTTTCTTAATTCACGCTCGTAGATCACAATAGCGCCATTTGCATAATGAAAATCGGAGGGAAACTGGATCTTAAGTGCAAACCCGCCGACAATAGGAATGCTTATCTTAGGATCTGTTTGACCAATAGTAAGGTGCATTCGTAGTCCTTGAGGTATATGTGCTGTCCCAGTGACTTAGCAGTCCTGTCTTCTGCATGTGTCACGGAGGATTGTAGGTGCGGAACGTGGCTTGTGATGCATCACCGTGGACTGTGCCACGTGCCCACCTGTAGATATTGCTGTGAGGTTTATTCACACAGTTCCTGGCTTACTTCATGACTTCGGATCACGCCATGTTTGTTTATTTCTATATATCATGTTGTGTTTTGTAGATTGTATGTCTTCCGGAGATGGTTTGTGTCCTTAGAGCATAAAGATGCAAGGCGGAGAAAAGTGTGTAATGAAGGCTGACTGTCAGGAGTACAGGACGGGCTGCCGACGGATCCACTGGTGGTGGTCTGAAAGGAAAAAATACAATAAGCTACCTTTTTAAACTCCAGGGAAGTATAAACATAAAAAAACAGCTATGTTCCGTGTAAACAATCCTGCATGATATGAATGGCTCCTGTTGCCCCTGTTGTCTCCTCTGGCTGCTTGATATACTTTGTCATCCTTCCCTCCCCTTGCTTACATCTCCCAGCAATCATTGCAGCTCTGCTTTGCCAGCCAGCTCACTCTGAGAGCAGCCCCCACCCTCCTGCTCTGAGCAGCAGAGAGAGGTTCAATGTTTGATTGGCTGAGGCTTCACACACCTCAAAGTCCTCAGCACTAAAGGAAGCATGACTCATCAGTGCAGGGCAGAAACCACATGGTCTTGGTCTCTCGGGAGGGTGGGGGCTTCTTTTGGAGAGGAATTTGGACAGAGACGGAGTAGATGGATGATGTCATTCCCTCACATCATGCAAGTGACAACCAAAGAAAGGAAACTGCTCTATATAGCTAATGAATGATATTTAGACAATTAAATAGGTTGATGAAAGGGAAAGGATGGGCTATGGGTTTAGTTCTCTGGAATACCCCTTTAATTTTTCATTTGTGTATCATGCATCATAGACTTGCATTAAGGGGGCGTGGCCGTGACATCATGAGTGGGCACCGCCATGACATCAGAAGCTCTAAATGAACGCCGGGTGCAGCAGGGAGATCGCGGGGGTTCCCAGCGTTGGGACCCCTATGATCAGACATCTTATCCTCTATTATTTGGATAGTGGATAAGATGTCTAGAGGCGGAGTACCCCTTTACAACACAGCTTTAGGGCACTACAGAGACCCCATTGAGGCACCACATACCACTGGTTAAGATCCTAGGATGCAATAAATGTATTTTGTAGAAAATATAAGTTGTAGAGTGTATCATGCAGATATAAGTAGACATACCAGAGATCTTGCTGGGATACAGGAGCATATCATCATCATCATCATCGTCCTCGTCTTCACTGTCACTGTTCAGCAGCCGTATACGCGAGTCTACCTCATCTTCTGGGTACGGGCTGCTCCGATCTAGGACCTGGTCCCTTTGGCTCTTTAGTGCGATGAGGCGGTGATGAATGGCAGCATAGAGACGAGCAGCATCCTTTACACCAGACTGCAAAACACAAGGTAAAATGTACAGGTTCCTGCTCAATAATGCACGTCTAATCATTCTGGAGAATAGTACATTTACTGTGAAAAAGGCTGCAGTTTTCTCTTATTCATTTATAGACACGAATGGAGGGGGTGTGGCATGACGTGACGACCACAGCCTCTTGAACCCAGCAGTCTGAACTTAATGTTCAGAACGCTGGGTGTCTGCACAGAGACCGTGGGGGGTCACAGCGGCTGGAGCCCCCCCCCCGCGATCTGACATCTTATCCCCTATTATAAGGGATTAGATATCTAGCAACGAAGCACCCCTTTAATTCGGAGAGTTATGTCTGGAGGAAACCAGGCACTGCCCATCACCTGCCCAATATCATCCCTACAGTGATCATGGTGGGGGCAGCATCATGTCTGGAGGAAACCAGGCCCTGCCCATGACCTGCTCAATACCATCCCTACAGTGATCATGGTTGGGGCAGCATCATGTCTGGAGGAAACCAGGCACTGCCCATCACCTGCCCAATACCATCCCTACAGTGATCATGGTGGGGGCAGCATCATGTCTGGAGGAAACCAGGCACTGCCCATCACCTGCCCAATACCATCCCTACAGTGATCATGGTGGGGGCAGCATCATGTCTGGGGGGAACCAGGCACTGCCCATCACCTGCCCAATACCATCCCTACAGTGATCATGGTGGGGGCAGCATCATGTCTGGAGGAAACCAGGCACTGCCCATCACCTGCCCAATACCATCCCTACAGTGATCATGGTGGGGGCAGCATCATGTCTGGGGGAAACCCGGTACTGCCCATCACCTGCCCAATACCATCCCTACAGTGATCATGGTGGGGGCAGCATCATGTCTGGGGGAAACCCGGTACTGCCCATCACCTGCCCAATACCATCCCTACAGTGATCATGGTGGGGGCAGAATCATGTCTGGGGGAAACCAGGAACTGCCCATCACCTGCCCAATACCATCCCTACAGTGATCATGGTGGGGGCAGCATCATGTCTGGGGAAAACCAGGAACTGCCCAATACCATCCCTACAGTGATCATGGTGGGGGCAGCATCATGTCTGGAGGAAACCAGGCACTGCCCATCACCTGCCCAATACCATCCCTACAGTGATCATGGTGGGGGCAGCATCATGTCTGGAGGAAACCAGGCACTGCCCATCACCTGCCCAATACCATCCTTACAGTGAAGCATGGTGGGGGCAGCATCATGTCTGGGGGAAACCAATCACTTGCCATCACCAGCCCAATACCATCCCTACAGTGATCATGGTGGGGGGCAGCATCATGTCTGGGGGGAACCAGGCACTGCCCATCACCTGCCCAATACCATCCCTACAATGATCATGGTGGGGGAAGCATCATGTCTGGAGGAAACCAGGTACTGCCCATCACCTGCCCAATACCATCCCTACAGTGAAGTATGTGCTCTAGACCTCAGACTGGGTTAATGTTCACCTTCCAACAAGACAATGAGGGGAATTTATCAAGCAATTTTGGAGCTTTTGTCTTCTAGATCACTTTGTTTAGTGGTAACTAATTTATTATGTGCGACTTTTCTGCAAAAAAACTTTTTATACAATTGTTGCACGGCCCGCCACTTTTTTTTAATCTAAAGTGAACAAAAAACAATTTTAAAGGAGTACTCCGGGATATGAAAATGTATCCCCTTTCCAAAAGGAATCATACAGGGCCCTAGGTTCTTTGCTGAAATAGCGCGTGTCGACCACCGCATGACGCAGCGGCCGACACGCCCCTCAATATTTTCTATGGCAGAGGCGGAGACTGCCAAATGCAGCGGTCCAGCATTCCCATAGAGATGCATTGAGGGGGCGTGTTGGCTGCCTCGTCATTCGATGGTCAGACACCCTTGCCGCTGACTGCCGGGGCCCATTACGGGGGCCCCAGCGGTCGGACCCCCTCGATCTCCCTGCTTCACCCAGCATTGGTTTTAGAGTGTCGGGTGCAGAGCCGGAGGCTTGTGACATCACGGCTGTGCCCCACTCGTGACGTCATGGCGATTCCCCCTCAATGCAAGCCCATAGACTTGCATTGAGGGGGCATGGCCGTAACGTCACGAGCCTCCACCCCGCATCGCCAGTCATCTGCATCGGATGTCTGGGGTGCCGCAGCCGAGATCGCAGGGGTCCCCAGCGGCGGGACCACCGTGATCAGACATCTTATCCCCTATCCTTTGGATAAGGTATAAGATGTCTAGGGGAGGAATACCCTTTTAAGCCTTACAGCTTTGAAGAAACGGTCTTACCTGCACAAGAAATATCTTGATGTTGTTGTCTGTCAGGTCCGTGGCGGTGATGCGCACACATTTCCTGTTCGCCCGCTCTAGTTTCATTTCACTGAAGATTTTACTATTTAGAATCAGCTTCAGATTTCCATGGTTTCTCATCACTAAATCAAATATAAGAATAAACATCTAAGCTTTTACATATAACGTTAAAAGATAGTAAGTACAGTAAGAAAGTACAGTATATGATATTAATCCAGAAGCCACATTCATGATATAGTAAATTTTAGCAACAGACATAAGATAACCTGGACTGGATGGTTTTAGTAAGGGGAACACGCGCGCGCCAGTAACCCTTTATGATGTACAGGGCCCTGTATGTCAATCAGCAAGGGGCTGGGAGGGGAGGAGCCATGCCACGCTGTGGCACTTAAAGAGAAAGGCTCCACCGCTTTGACACTTGGGTAAGAAATAAAAAGGAAACCTACACTGGCTTTCATACCCCAAGGGTGTCTGCAGCTCTTAGCAGCAAATACTGATGACAGATTCCTTTTAGGATGGCCATACATTTCAGTGACCCAACCTGTAAAGATCCTCATCGGTAATTTTGGTAACTTAGACTCAGGACATATTCAACTTTGAACATTTATATCTTAGTCAGTATTAGTTATTACTTGTACATGTGCTAAAAAGCCCCTGAGAGATTCCTAAATTTAGTAAAGCTGCTAAAAGAATCATTTCAAAAGGGACAGTGACCAAAAACAATATCTATTCATCAGGCTTAAAGGGGTACTCCGGTGCTCGAGCGTTATGAACATTTTGTTCAGAGCGCTCGGAGCCGGAGGCCTTGATTGTGATGTCGTGGCCACGCCCCCATGTGATGTCACGCCACATAACTATGGGAGTGGGCATGTCATGGGTGTGGCATGACATCACGAGGGGGCATGGCCGCAATGTCACGACAACTGCCGCAGGAACCCGGCGTTTGTTTAGAACGCTAGGTGCTGCGGGAGATCCCAGCAGCGGGACCCCTACGATCAGACATCTTATCCCCTATCCTTTGGATAGGGGATAAGATGACTAGCAGTGGAGTACCCCTTTAAAGAAGCTGTGTCAGTTCTGAAAATTTAGTATCCAGAGGTCTCATTCCTGCACTTTGCACTACGGAAACAGCTCATTTGACAAAAGATCAGTGGGTGTCACAGGAGAACACCAGGTTAGCTACACCACCCTGTCATACCACATAACAATTTAAGGACTACTACTCCCACCTACCCTGCAGCATAATGCTCATCATCCCCCATGGCTATCACACATCTTTACATCTTTTCCTGTCTTGTACAAATTAAAATTAGCTATAAACTGGCTTATTTTTCGGCCAGAATTGTGCATCAATATTTTGGCACATTTAGGCCACACCAACATTCCAGAAATGTTGCGCACCCTGCTTTTCAATAAGCCACACCCCTTTGTCCCATAAGGAGCTGTAAGTCTGGCATACTTGCAATAGTGAACTCTATACCTAGATTTTATGGAGTCAAGTATAATAGAATCCTCCCTGTCTAATGTATTCATAGCTCCCTGGGAGCTATAAGCTGAACTAATATAGATTTGTGAAACACATGATCTGTAAGATTAACCTCATGAGTGATGAAATCAGAGGAGTCCTCCTTGTTACCTACAGGCTCCTCTGTACCCTCCTAGGGAGGATGTATGTATTTATATACCTCACCCTCATCATTGTGCAATCCCAACCCCTCTGGAATCCACCGTCCAGTTCTATAGCATTAAGTCTTGACCTTACATGAACCTTCACTTTGTCTTCTAAATGTCATTTTCGCCATGTGTCCAAAATAAAAAATGCCTTTTACCTCTCCCTTTGGGGGCCGCCACCTTTTGCTGCTACCTAGAAGGAGTTTTCTGCTTTCACAGTGCCCAAACTTCCATATGTCTTTTCCAGCAAGTCACTGGGAGGAAAAAGTCGACACAGAATTTAAAGAAGCAGCAAGTGCATGAAGGAGACTTCGGAGCCGGTCACCTCGTATGGACATTAGAAAGACTATCTGGATAAACACTTATCAGACCAGTGGCTGTGTTAAGTGACTCAACTTTTATAGCTACATAGTATGGTTTAAGGGTGGATGAAGGGAAAGGGGTATGGGTGGATAAAGGGAAGGGGTATGGGTGGATGAAGGGGAGGGGTATGGGTAGATGAAGGGAAGGGGTATGGGAGGATGAAGGGAAGGAGTATGGGTGGATGAAGGGGAAGGGTTATGGGTGGATGAAGGGAAAGGGTTATGGGTGGATGAAGGGAAAGGGTTATGGGTGGATGAAGGGAAGGGGTATGGGTGGATGAAGGGAAAGGGGTATGGGTGGATGAAGGGAAGGGGTATGGGTGGATGAAGGGAAGGGGTATGGGTGGATGAAGGGGACTGGTATGGGTAGATGAAGGGAAGGGGTATGGGAGGATGAAGGGAAGGAGTATGGGTGGATGAAGGGGACTGGTATGGGTAGATGAAGGGAAGGGGTATGGGAGGATGAAGGGAAGGAGTATGGGTGGATGAAGGGAAGGGGTATGGGTGGATGAAGGGGACTGGTATGGGTAGATGAAGGGAAGGGGTATGGGAGGATGAAGTGAAGGAGTATGGGTGGATGAAGGGAAGGGGTATGGGTGGATGAAGGGAAGGGGTATGGGTGGATGAAGGGAAAGGGGTATGGGTGGATGAAGGGGAAGGGTTATGGGTGGATGAAGGGAAAGGGTTATGGGTGGATGAAGGGAAAGGGTTATGGGTGGATGAAGGGAAAGGGTTATGGGTGGATGAAGGGAAGGGGTATGGGTGGATGAAGGGAAAGGGGTATGGGTGGATGAAGGGAAGGGTTATGGGTGGATGAAGGGAAAGGGTTGTGGGTGGATGAAGGGAAAGGGTTATGGGTGGATGAAGGGAAAGGGGTATGGGTGGATGAAGGGAAAGGGGTATGGGTGGATGAAGGGAAGGGGTATGGGTGGATGAAGGGAAGGGGTATTGGTGGATGAAGGGGAGGGGTATGGGTGGATGAAGGGGAGGGGTATGGGTGGATGAAGGGGACTGGTATGGGTGGATGAAGGGAAGGGGTATAGGAGGATGAAGGGGAGGGGTATGGGTGGATGAAGGGGAGGGGTATGGCTGGATGAAGGGGAGGAGTATGGGTGGATGAAGGGAAGGGGTATGGGTGGATGAAGGGAAGGGGTATGGGTGGATTAAGGGGAGGGGTATGGGAGGATGAAGGGAAGGGGTATGGGTGGATGAAGGGAAGGGGTATGGGTGGATGAAGGGAAGGGGTATGGGTGGATGAAGGTAGGGGGTATGGGTGGATGAAGGGAAGGGTATGGGTGGATGAAGGGAAGGGATATGGGTAGATGAAGGGAAAGGGGTATGGGTGGATGAAGGGAAGGGTTATGGGTGGATGAAGGGAAAGGGGTATGGGTGGATGAAGGGAAGGGGTATGGGTGGATGAAGGGAAGTGGTATGGGTGGATGAAGGGGAGGGGTATGGGTGGATGAAGGGGAGGGGTATGGGTGGATGAAGGGGACTGGTATGGGTGGATGAAGGGAAGGGGTATGGGAGGATGAAGGTGAGGGGTATGGGTGGATGAACGGGAGGGGTATGGGTGGATGAAGGGGGAGGAGTATGGGTGGATGAAGGGAAGGGGTATGGGTGGATTAAGGGGAGGGGTATGGGTGGATGAAGGGAAGGGGTATGGGTGGATGAAGGGAAGGGGTATGGGTGGATGAAGGTAGGGGGTATGGGTGGATGAAGGTAGGGGGTATGGGTGGATGAAGGGAAGGGGTATGGGTGGATGAAGGGGACTGGTATGGGTGGATGAAGGGAAGGGGTATGGGAGGATGAAGGTGAGGGGTATGGGTGGATGAAGGGGAGGGGTATGGGTGGATGAAGGGGAGGAGTATGGGTGGATGAAGGGAAGGGTATGGGTGGATTAAGGGGAGGGGTATGGGTGGATGAAGTGAAGGGGTATGGGTGGATGAAGGGAAGGGGTATGGGTGGATGAAGGTAGGGGGTATGGGTGGATGAAGGGAAGGGGTATGGGTGGATGAAGGGAAGGGTATGGGTGGATGAAGGGAAAGTGGTATGGGTGGATGAAGGGAAGGGGTATGGGTGGATGAAGGGAAGGGGTATGGGTGGATGAAGGGGAGGGGTATGGGGTGGATGAAGGGGACTGGTATGGGTGGATGAAGGGAAGGGGTATGGGAGGATGAAGGTGAGGGGTATGGGTGGATGAAGGGAGGGGTATGGGTGGATGAAGGGGAGGAGTATGGGTGGATGAAGGGAAGGGGTATGGGTGGATTAAGGGGAGGGGTATGGGTGGATGAAGGGAAGGGGTATGGGTGGATGAAGGGAAGGGGTATGGGTGGATGAAGGGAAGGGGTATGGGTGGATGAAGGGAAGGGGTATGGGTGGATGAAGGAAGGGGTATGGGTGGATGAAGGGAAAGGGGTATGGGTGGATGAAGGGAAAGGGGTATGGGTGGATGAAGGGAAGGGGTATGGGTGGATGAAGGGAAGGGGTATGGGTGGATGAAGGGGAGGGGTATGGGTGGATGAAGGGGAGGGGTATGGGTGGATGAAGGGGAGGGGTATGGGTGGATGAAGGGGAGGGGTATGGGTGGATGAAGGGGAGGGGTATGGGTGGATGAAGGGGACTGGTATGGGTGGATGAAGGGAAGGGGTATGGGAGGATGAAGGGAAGGGGTATGGGTGGATGAAGGGAAGGGGTATAGGTGGATGAAGGGAAGGGGTATGGGTGGATGAAGGGAAGGGGTATGGGTGGATGAAGGGGACTGGTATGGGTGGATGAAGGGGAGGGGTATGGGTGGATGAAGGGGAGGGGTATGGGTGGATGAAGGGGAGGGGTATGGGTGGATGAAGGGGACTGGTATGGGTGGATGAAGGAGACGGGTATGGGTGGATGAAGGGGAGGGGTATGGGTGGATGAAGAGGAGGGGTATGGGTGGATGAAGGGGACTGGTATGGGTGGATGAAGGGGAGGGGTATGGGTGGATGAAGGGGAGGGGTATGGGTGGATGAAGGGGACTGGTATGGGTGGATGAAGGGGACAGGTATGGGTGGATGAAGGGGAGGGGTATGGGTGGATGAAGGGGAGGGGTATGGGTGGATAAAGGGGAGGGGTATGGGTGGATGACGGGGACTGGTATGGGTGGATGAAGGGGACTGGTATGGGTGGATGAAGTGAAGGGGTATGGGAGGATGAAGGGAAGGAGTATGGGAAGTATGGGTGGATTAAGGAGAGGGGGATGTAATTTTATATTTCTACATATGCATTAATGTTCATTTTGTCTCCTAAGGAATGTATCTTACCATGTTTTGAAGCCCTCAAATGTTTCTGTTGTGAGCAGTTCCTGAGGTGGACTGTTCCACAGATTCACAGTTCTTATGGTCCCCCCTGGAGACTAAACCTTATTTCTCCAGATAGAGAAAGAGAGTGCCCCTTGTCTTTTGACAGGATTTTTCTTGCGAACAGCTTCTGCCCATATTTTTGTATTGGCCCATTTATATACTTAAATAAGTTGCTAATATCCCCCCTCCCCCCCTTAAATGTCTCTCTGAAGACTAAACAAGTTCAGTTCTTTTAATCTTTCCTTATAGCCAAGATGCTCCAGGATGTCCTTTTCTATGAGCCGGTGGCCAAAACAATAAGCATGTTCCAATGCTTTATAAAGGGGGAGTATTATGTCCCTGTCCCTCGAGTCAATGCCTTTTTAAATACATGACAATATCCTGCCGGCCTAAGAAGCAGCTGCTATGCTGTCTATAATCAGCAAGTCACCAGATCCTTCTCCACCAGTGACCCTGCCAGTGTTACTCGCCCTAGGACATACGATGCTGCAGATTATTACTCCCCCCTAGGACAAACAATGCTGCAGGTTATTACTCCGCCCCCCCCCCCCCCCCCCCAGGGCTGCCAGACATTTTGGGGTCCCCTTACACAGCTCAAAGCCAGGGCCCCCAACCTCCCAACCTCTTGTAGCCGCCTCCAGGCCATGAATGCCATCTTTCCCATCAGCCATAAAAAAAATGTTTTAAACACAGGACAAGAGAAACAAGAGCCCGTGAGTTCAGTGAGGGAAGGAAAGAGGAAATCTCCCCATACATATTACCATCATACTGTTACTGATCAAATCCTGTATACTACAGAGCTTAAAGGGGTACTCCCCTACCTTACTTCTTATCCCCTATACACAGGATATATATCATAGTGCCCCGCAATTGCGATGCCTGTTTTAATACTGGCCATGGTTTTGGCAGCATAAAACTGATTACAGATTCCCTTTAACTGTAAGTAACTATATTAAAATATACTTAATTAAAAGACAATAAACAAAGTGCCCCCCCTCCCTAACACAGTAGTAACAGTAGATCTTCACTCCCAAGACAAACAGGTCTCCCCTCTCCAGCCCCCCCCCCCCCATAACAGGTCTCCCCTCTCCAGCCCCTCCCCCCCCCCCCATAACAGGTCTCCCCCTCTCCAGCCCCCCCCCCCATAACAGGTCTCCCCTCTCCAGCCCCTCCCCCCCCATAACAGGTCTCCCCTCTCCAGCCCCCCCCCCCCCCATAACAGGTCTCCCCTCTCCAGCCCCCCCCCCCCCATAACAGGTCTCCCCCTCTCCAGACCCCTTTTTAACAGGTCTCCCCTCTCCAGCCCCCCCCCTTTATAACAGGTCTCCCCTCTCCAGCCCCCCCCCTTATAACAGGTCTCCCCTCTCCAGCAAACCCCCCCCCCACTCACACACAGCAGGACTCTCAGTCCCCCTCCCCCTTCACATAAGAGCCTCCCTGTCCAGTCCCCACTCACATACAGCAGGACTCTCAGTCCCCCTCCCCCTTCACATACAAGCCTCCCTGTCCAGTCCCCACTCACACACAGCAGGACTCTCAGTCCCCCTCCCCTTCACATACAAGCCCCCCCTGTCCAGTCACCCCTCACACACAGCAGGACTCTCAGTCCTCCTCCCCTTCACATAAGAGCCTCCCTGTCCAGTCCCCACTCACACACAGCAGGACTCTCAGTCCCCCTCCCCTTCACATACAAGCCTCCCTGTCCAGTCCCCCCCTCACACACAGCAGGACTCTCAGTCCTCCTCCCCTTCACATAAGAGCCTCCCTGTCCAGTCCCCCCTCACACACAGCAGGACTCTCAGTCCCCCTCCCCTTCACATAAGAGCCCCCCTGTCCAGTCCCCCCTCACACACAGCAGGACTCTCAGCTCCCCCCCGCCCCTCACATACGAGCCCCCCTGTCCAGTCCCCCCTCACACACAGCAGGACTCTCAGCTCCACTCTCCTCACATAGTAATAAGATCAGGTTCTCCTCTCACCCAGTGTAGCTGATCTTCCCCTGAGCTGCTGTTCCAATGAGCCGTCAGCAGGAGGAGCCATAACCAGTGAGGAGAAGGCAGACAGTAGAGGCAGCAGTGAGTGTCCTGTCTGTACAGTATGTAGTGCAGACTGTATCCTCCAGACCTCCGGTCGCTGTGTCAGCTGTCTGTCCCAGGACCTGTGTGATGCTGCAGCCGCTATGCGCACAGGTCCTGAGTTCTCAGGCTGACACACTGACGGATCTATATGTGTTTTGGGACTCCTAGCCTCCAGCTACTACTAATCGGAACGACCCTGACTGCTGTGGGGAGGGGTGCAGCGAGCCGGGCCCCTTGGGACTTGGGCCCCTTACTGGAGTACTGGCTGTACCCCCCTGATGGCGGCCCTGCTCTCCCCTCCCCCCCAGTACATATGATGCTGCAGGTTATTACTCCCCCCTAGGACATATGATGCTGCAGGTTATTACTCCCCCCCCTAGGACATATGATGCTGCAGGTTATTACCCCCCCCAGGACATATAATGCTGCAGGTTATTACTTCCCCTAGGACATATGATGCTGCAGGTTATTACTCCCCCCCCTAGGACATATGATGCTGCAGGTTATTACCCCCCCCCAGGACATATAATGCTGCAGGTTATTACTTCCCCCTAGGACATATGATGCTGCAGGTTATCACTCCCCCCTAGTACATATGATGCTGCAGGTTATTACTCCCCCCCCCCCCAGGACATATAATGCTGCAGGCTATTACTTCCCCCTAGGACATATGATGCTGCAGGTTATCACTCCCCCCCTAGTACATATGATGCTGCAGGTTATTACTCCCCCCCAGGACATATGATGCTGCAGGTTATCACTCCCCCCTAGGACATATGATGCTGCAGGTTATCACTCCCCCCCTAGTACATATGATGCTGCAGGTTATTACTCCCCCCTAGGACATATGATGCTGCAGGTTATCACTCCCCCCCTAGTACATATGATGCTGCAGGTTAATACTCCCCTCCCCCATAGGACATCAGATGCATGCAGGTTATTACTCCCCCCCCCCCCCCCCCAGGACATTTGATGCAGCAGGTTATTACTCCCCAAACCCCCCCCCCCCCCCCAGGACATTTGATGCTGCAGGTGTTTGCTCCCCCTTGGACATTTGATTGCTGCAAGTTATTACTTCCCATAGGACATCAGATGCATGCAGGTTATTACTCCCCCCCCCTAGAACATCAGATGCATGCAGGTTATTACTCCCCCCCCTAGGACATCAGATGCATGCAGGTTATTACTCCCCCCCCCCCCCAGGACATCAGATGCATGCAGGTTATTACTCCCCCCCCTAGGACATCAGATGCATGCAGGTTATTTGCAGGTTATTACCCCCCCCCCCCCTTAGGACATCAGTTGCATGCAGGTTATTACTCCCCCCCCCCCCCCCAGGACATCAGATGCATGCAGGTTATTAGTAACCAGTTGCATAACTTTGTGACCAAATCCATTGTGGAGCGTCTGTATGAAGAGAGCTCTGCGAGGCAGGAGAGAAGCTGTGGGCCCAGCATATTAACATAAAATGGACAGCCAGCTTCTCAGTAAGAACTGTACGTGTGTGGGGGAAGATGGTGGTAAAGGGGATTGGGGAGCATATATTATAAATAAGAATGCTGGGTATGGGTGGGGAACAGGGAGGATAAGAGGGGCACTTAATGAATGATTGTCCATTTGCCAGTTTCAGACACCATGGGAAGGAGAGGGCTGCACATTCAGAAAATCCTGCCTTGTGCAATAAGGGAGCTTAGTCTGGTATTGGTAAGGACTGACTGAGTAAAGATTGTACAGAGGTACCAGCTTTACTACTATGAATGTGGCTCTGACGGTTTCCCCCTTTTGATCTTATTCTCTACCTAATCGTGATCGGAGTGATCCATTGCTGTTGGAGGCTGTGTCATTGAGCCTTAGGTAGCCACGTCCTCGCTCTGTCCACACCTGATTCTCTTTGTTGAAAATGAACAACTTGCAATTAACCTACAAAAAAATAAATACATTTTGAGCAAAGTTTTTTAGTTTTGTTTTTTTAAAGCTAGATGGGAGCTTGAGTCATATTTACAGCACTGAGTGCAGTTACACAATAACTACAAAGAGAAAATAATCCCTACACGTTAATACATATATCCAAACTTAAGCACCATTTCTGAAGCCTGCAGAATAGTGAGTGCAGCTCTGGAGTATAATAGAGAATGTGACTCAGGATCAGTACAGGATAAGTAATGTAATGTATGTACACAGTGACCCCACCAGCAGAATAGTGATTACAGATCTGGGGTATAATACAGGATATAACTCAGGATCTGTACAGGATAAGTAATGTAATGTATGTACACAGTGACCTCACCAGCAGAATAGTGAGTATAGCTCTGGAGTATAATACAGGATATAACTCAGGATCAGTACAGGATAAGTAATGTAATGTATGTACACAGTGATCTCACCAGCAGAATAGTGAGTACAGCTCTGGCGTATAATACAGGATATAACTCAGGATCAGTACAGGATAAGTAATGTAATGTATGTACACAGTGACCTCACCAGCAGAATAGTGAGTACAGATCTGGGGTATAATACAGGATATAACTCAGGATCAGTACAGGATAAGTAATGTAATGTATGTACACAGTGACCTCACCAGCAGAATAGTGAGTACAGCTCTGGAGTATAATACAGGATATAACACAGGATCAGTACAGGATAAGTAATGTAATGTATGTACACAGTGACCTCACCAGCAGAATAGTGAGTACAGCTCTGGAGTATAATACAGGATATAACACAGGATCAGTACAGGATAAGTAATGTAATGTATGTACACAGTGGGGGACATGTATCATTATTTGTGTATGGTAGAAGCATTTTACCCCTTTTCCCAAATTCTAAATTATGTACAGAAGCGCTAAATTTATCAATCAAGCGCAATGAGCTTCATAAATTGCGGGTAAATATAGTAATCTCCTCAATCCACTCTTTGGAAAATAGAATCGATGATTTAGAGCATCTTGCTACGTTAAGTCCAAGATGGCTTATATTTGTGCAAAAAAAAACAGCTCTTGCGGCAAAATTTTTGGTGTAAAGGAAAAGTACGCAGTTAATAAATCCATGCGTACTATAGATGTCACTCCAAGGTACCCTGATTAGGCCACATCTGGAGGACATGCTCTACCAAAACGTGCGCAAAAATAAATGCGCAAAAAAAAGGGCTTGCGCAAAATTTTGCGCAAAAAAATACACACAAAACAGGGGTAAAATCTTTGATACATGTCCCCCAGTGACCTCACCAGCAGAATAGTGAGTGGAGTATAATATAATACAGGCTGAGTTAAGTGACTTACCTGCAGTACATTTCGCTCAGACTCCTCTCCTGTGACAATATCCACTTGGTCCAGTTCATACTTTAGTTTGGGCTTGGAGGTGTACGCAGCAGCAGACTCTATAAGGCTTGTATGTGATCTGCGTCCTAGAAACCAAATAAGATAATGCTCAGAAAATGTTTAATCATCCTTGGGTGACCGTCTACTGAGCATGTTTTGAGATAGCTATTAATATTACCTAGTAATAACCGCCAAGTAGCGACCTAATGATGGAAGGACATTTATTACTTGGGAACTGGAAGGTCCCGGTGATAGTTTCCTTAAGGGTACGTTCCCACCTGGTGTATTTTGCTGGGTATTTGCTGCTGCGTATTTTATTTCCCATTGAAGTCAATGGGTAGGAAAATACGCAGCAGCATATACGCAGCAAAATACGCCAGGTGGGAACGTACCCTAAAGGGGGTTGTCCCACCACAACTTATTTCCTATATACTGGATAGGGCAGAAGTGACTGATCAGGAGGGGCAGGGGGAAGGGTACAACAGCAGGAACCCCCCCCTTCCTTCTCTCAATATTGAGAAGGGGAACATGAATCTCCTGTCAGAATGGCGCGGCTTTCATGCATGCACACTGCTGCTCTATTCATTCTCCATGGGAGAAGCTGGAGATTCAAACAAAGAGAAATGATCCAGCGTGGGTAAGTAGAAATCCAGACTTTATTAAAACTCACGGTAAAAGCAGTACAAGCAACCAACAGAACAGACGCGTTTCAGGTGCATGCGCCCTACGTCACTGACGAAGGGCGAATGCGCCTGAAACGCGTCTGTTCTGCTGGTTGCTTGTACTGCTTTTACCGTGAATTCTAATAAAGTCTGGATTTCTACTTACCCACGCTGGATCATTTCTCTTTGTTTGAATCTGTGTGCACCGGGCTGGGTGCGGATCCGTGTCGAGGGTGTATCGGTGGAGCGAGCTGGATCTTCGTGAACTACACTTGCCGAGCAGCTGGAGATACCTGTAGTCAGCTTTTCACTTTGGTATACTGGGGACTAAAAGGTATATCCTGCAGAATTAAAGGGTTCCTCCAGTGTTTTATAAAAAAAATAAAAAAAAATTAAATACTACTTGGGAGAGCACAAGACGGTTCAGGACCTGCCCTCTCAGCCAATTGTGGTGGTCCAGTACGGGAGTCGTTACCCCGTACCTTCAGTGCCCTGTCAGGCAGCATCCTTCAGAGTCCCCAGGGCCCCCCTACATTAGTTTCCCCATTGTAAATATGTTGTACTGAATAATATGTGTTATCACTTTAAGAGTTGCACCATGTGATTGTTACCCAGGAGGTATCAGTGACCATGTGATCCTGGGGGTGACTTATGGGCCTCCCTGCTAGTCTCCCCAATATAAGCCCTGGGTGGAGCTAGCTTGCTCTCTTTGCTGAGGTCAGTCGTGCCTAGTGTTTGTGTCCAGAGTATTAGAGGCCTCAAGTCAAGTCCTGCAGTCACCATCAAGTCAAGTAAGCTAAACCTGCAGCATTGTCCGTCATCAGTCAAGTCAAGTCAGTCTCTGACAAATAATCAAGCAACGTGGCCCTTAAGGTCTTCACGTCACTGGTCACCTCCTTGGGACTTGGGTGAACTGTATAGACTTTACCAACTGTCTACCCTCAGTAAAGCTACCATTGTCCATAACTTGGTGTCGGAGTCTTTATTACCCCCGTGCCTAGCCCAGGATCCAGCGGATCCATCCTTCAGATGGTATTGGGGATAAACCACGCCCTGACATCACAAATACAAGGGGTTAATGCTATCTGCCCCTAGGGTAATAACATCTGCCCTGCACCACACCACCACACAATTACTGGCTAAGATGGGACCCCACTGTGGCCAATGACTGGCTAAGCTGGCACCATATTAATTTGTATAAACCACTAGTGTACCCCTTTAAGGATAGTAAGGATGTTAGTCTTACTTTGATAAGGCCAGTTCCTGTTACAAGATACTCTTGCTGATGAGACTTCCCTCCTGGATGCGCTGGTCTGAGACGCCGTCCTCCTCTGGGGGCTCTGAAAATAGAGTAAACAGTTTATCTTACATGGGGCTATAAATAAGCATATGTGGTTTATACCCCACACAGACGTTTCCTTTTTGGGTCTCCTCTATGCGGACCAGTTAATGTAAAATACTGTATTCGATTAACATGTTTACATGTTATAGAAAAGAACGATAGTGTGGTAGCGGGGTGTGATGAGGGCAGATGTTGTTACCCTGGAGCAGATGGCATTAACCCCTTGTATTCGTGACGCCAGGGCTTGGTTTAGCCTGAAACCACCCGAAGGTATACCGCTGGATCCTGGGCCAGGCACAGGGGCAATAAAGACTCAGACGCCAAGTTACAGACAATGGTGGCTTTACTGAGTGTAGATAGTTGGTAAAGTCTATACAGTTCAGCCAGGGCCCAAGGAGGTGACCAGTGACGCAGAGACTTTAACCCCTTAAGGACTCAGGGTTTTTCCGTTTTTGCACTTTCGTTTTTTCCTCCTTACCTTTTAAAAATCATAACCCTTTCAATTTTCCACCTAAAAATCCATATTATGGCTTATTTTTTGCGTCGCCAATTCTACTTTGCAGTGACATTAGTCATTTTACCCAAAAATGCACGGCGAAACGGAAAAAAAAATCATTGTGCGACAAAATCGAAAAAAAAAACGCCATTTTGTAACTTTTGGGGGCTTCCGTTTCTACGCAGTGCATATTTCGGTAAAAATTACACCTTATCATTATTCTGTAGGTCCATACGGTTAAAATGATACCCTACTTATATAGGTTTGATTTTGTCGCACTTCTGGAAAAAATCATAACTACATGCAGGAAAATTTATACGTTTAAAAATGTCATCTTCTGACCCCTATAACTTTTTTATTTTTCCACGTATGGGGTGGTATGAGGACTCATTTTTTGCGCCGTGATCTGAAGTTTTTATCGGTATGATTTTTGTTTTGATATGACTTTTTGATCACTTTTTATTCATTTTTTAATGTTATAAAAAGTTACCAAAATACGCTTTTTTGGACTTTGGAATTTTTTTGCGCGTACGCCATTGACCGTACGGCTTAATTAATGATATATTTTTATAGTTCGGACATTTATGCACGCGGCGATACCACATATGTTTATTTTTATTTTTTTTTACACTGTTTTATTTTTTTTATGGGAAAAGGGGGGTGATTCAAACTTTTATTAGGGAAGGGGTTAAATGACCTTTATTAACACTTTTTTTTTACATTTTTTTTGCAGTGTTATAGCTCCCATAGGGACCTATAACACTGCACACACTGATCTCCTATGCTGATCACTGGCGTGTATTAACACGCCTGTGATCAGCATTATCGGCGCTTGACTGCTCCTGCCTGGATCTCAGGCACGGATCAGTCATTTGTCGATCGGACACCGAGGAGGCAGGTAAGAGCCCTCCCGGTGTCCGATCAGCTGTTCGGGACGCCGCGATTTCACCGCGGCGGTCCCGAACAGCCCGACTGAGCAGCCGGGATACTTTCAGTTTCACTTTAGAAGCGGCGGTCAGCTTTGACCGCCGCTTCTAAAGGGTTAATACCGCACATCGCCGCGATCGGCGATGTGTGGTATTAGCCGCGGGTCCCGGCCTTTGATTAGCGCCGGGACCCACGCGATATGATGCGGGATCGCGGCGCGATCCCGCTTCATATCGCGGGAGCCGGCGCAGGACGTAAATATACGTCCTGCGTTGTTAAGGGGTTAAAGGGGTATTCCAGGTAAAACCTTTTTATATATATATCAACTGGCTCCGGAAAGTTAAACAGATTTGTAAATTACTTCTATTAAAAAATCTTAATCCTTCCAATAGTTATTAGCTTCTGAAGTTTTCTGTCTAACTGCTCAATGATGATGTCACGTCCCGGGAGCTGTGCATGATGGGAGAATATCCCCATAGGAACTGCACAGCTCCCGGGACGTGAGTCATCAGAGAGCAGTTAGACAGAAAACAACAACTCAACTTCAGAAGCTAATAACTATTGGAAGGATTAAGATTTTTTAATAGAAGTAATTTACAAATCTGTTTAACTTTCCACAGCCAGTTGATATATATAAAAAAAGTTTTAGCCTGGAATACCCCTTTAAGGGCTTTCTGGGACTTGTAGTAGGACTGGACAATTGAATGCAGACCACGCTGACTTGACAGATGACAGGGACTGACTTGACTTGACTCATAAAGCTGTGATTTTATCTTACTTGACTTGTTGGTGGCTGCAGGACTGGACTTTGAGGCCTCAAACACTCAGGATACACACACTAGACAAGAATGCACTGGACCTCAGCTTAGCAGAAGAGCAGAGCTCAAAGAGAGAAGCTCCACCCAGGGCTTATATGGGGGAGACTAGCAGGGAGCCCATAGGTCACTCTTTGGATCACCTGGTCACTGATACCTCCTGGGTAACAATCACATGACATAACTCTTAAAGATACAACACATTTTATAATACAATACACTGCAGAACATATGTACAGGGGGGGGGGGGCAGGTGCAGGGGGCCCTGGGGACACTGAAGGAGGCTGCCTGACAGGGCAGCATAGGTACAGGGCAACATCTCTCATACTGGGCCACCACAATGACAACCAACATGGCCGCCATTGATGATTCTACAAAGTTTGTAACGTAACGTTCCCCAGAATCCTGAGCATCAAGTAGTCTAATTCCTAATGATCCAATAATGTAACTATTTATATGTTCCATACAGTACTTAGGCCCTGTCAGGTTGAGTTCCTCTGTGTCCTAGGGGCTCTCCTGTAGTGTCTCCCCCATAGTGATATATATTATGTATAGTGTTATGTGTGTTATGTATAAAGGATCTTTGAGTTAGTCACATGATAATGTGTTCAGATGATGTTTTTGTTACCCAGAGAGCACCAGCTAACCAGGTGACCTGCAGCTTGACCTATGGGCTTCTGGCTCAGCCCCATTTATAAGAGGGGGAGCCATTACAATCTCTCTCTTCTACCACTTTTTCTGCTGTAAGAACCAGACATCTCAGAGCCAGTGTCCAGCACATCTGGAGGCCTCAAGCCTAACCTACAGCCACATGCCGGTAAGTCAAGTAGTTTATGTCTGCTGTCACTACCTACAGTCACGTCAAGTCTATTATAGTCAGCGTGGCTGTCCAAAAGTCTGTCAAAGTCACCACAAGTCCAAGCAAGCTGCAAGGTCCTTCTGTGTTACTGGCCACCTCTCTGGGATCCTGGCCTAGCTGTAAAGACTATTACCATCTGTCTACCTCAGTAAAGATACCGTTAACCCTAACCTGGTCTTGGAATATTATTGCCCTGCCTAACCTTGGGAAAGCAGTACTACTGTTCGGGTGGTTACCGGGAAACCCACGCCCTGGCGTCACAAACATTTAGGGGTTAATAACATCTGCCCCCGGGCTACAACATCTGCCCCATACACCTCAACTTCACATCCCGTGGCTCCTAAAGCTTTGTAACCCAGAAACTCTTCCGTTTTCAGTTTGCTGTGAACTTACCATGACTCTTTTTTCCATGTTTTCTCCGAAGACAAAATCTACATTGTATTTGTTCGCCATAAACATTTTCTCAAATGGCTGCATCCTAGAATAAGAGAACAGAGAGATTATTGTGGTCATCGTGAAGGACACATCCTCCACTGATCGTGGTGCCATGCGCTATTAACCCTTTAGACGCGACGTTCAAAGTTGAAAGTAAAGTACTGCCGGTTAGCTCAGTGGGCTGTCCGGGATCCCTACCGCCTCCTGGTGTCCGATTGCCCAATGACTGCTCAGTACCTGAATCCAGGCATGAGCGGTCAAGCGGCAGACTCATTGATCAATGTTATCCTATGGGATAACACTGATCAATGTAAAAGATCAGTGTGTGCAGTGTTACAGCCCCCTATATATAACATTGCAAAAAAAAAGTGAAAAAATAAAAAGTTAATAAAGATCATTTAACCCCTTCCCTAACAAAAGTTTGAAACGCCCCCCTTTTCCCATTTAAAAAACAACAGTGTAAATAAAAATAAACATATGTAGTAGCGCCGCGTGAAGAAATGTCCGAGTCCTTAAGGGGTTGAAGGTGATTCTGTGACTTTTGGATCAATGGCCTATTGACAGGATAGGTCATTAATCACTCATCATTAGGGTGCTGCCACCTGGCACCCCCCTCACCAATAACCTACTGGGTGTCCTGAAAGCCCTGCGCCATATAATGGTATAATGGTGACGCTGGGTACCTGCAGCTCGATGGGAGCTGCAAACAATCATCTGTATAGTGGCAGCCTGACAATCCTATCTTCTTGGGAGGCAAGTAGTATATCAGCCTGTCCAGTCACCTAAACAGAGTGGCCAATCTATATTTAAGAGTGGATCCATAGATCCCTACAGGCTCTAATGGAAGCCAAAAATATGTCCTGCTGGTCAGCATTTATTATTTATTTTGTACAATGGAGCTTTTCGTTCATGCCATCCTATAACATATCCCCTGCACTGTACTGTTATATGGAAGGCGTAGTGCTGATAATAGAGGGTTTGGGTAAATTCCAGATTAGACTGGTCAGAGAAGGAACCTGTCATTTTGAGGCATATCAGATACAATTACCAGATAGATCAGCACAATGCATTGTCTGAATACCTGGCCAGTCAATAGCTTATGTATCCCTCCCCCGAGGCTTTGAGGCATTGCTTGTTTTTCTCACCTTGTTCCAATGCCCAAGGTACATGCAGATCCAGAAGACAATTTCGGCTGCTCCGCGTTGCTTACTGGAGTGTAACTTTTTACTTCATGTCTCTGGTAAAAATAAATAAGAAAGTGAAGCCACATCAAAGTGTTAACTAACATTGTGGAGATGAATGAAGGGGCTCAAAGCTGGGGATTTACTGTAGAGGGGCTGTATGCTCCATACAATTCCTTTTTGTTAGGATCCCACAACAATAACAAGAAGCTGATCATGGGATGTCCCAGTACCCTAACAATAAGATGACTGCGGGATGTCCCGCTGCCCCAACAATGAGCCGACCATGGGATGTCTCAGTACCCTAACAATAAGATCATGGGATGTCCCTCAGCCCCCAACAAGAAGCTGATCATGGGATCAACAATAAGCTGATCATGGGATCAACAATAAGCTAATCATGGGATGTCCCGGTGCCCTGACAATAAGCTGACCATGGGATGTCCCGATGCCCCAACAATAAGATGACCATGGGATGTCCCGGTACCCCAACAATAAGATGACCATGGGATGTCCCGGTACCCCAAGAATAAGATGACCATGGGATGTCCCGGTACCCCAACAATAAGATGACCATGGGATGTCCCGGTACCCCAACAATAAGATGACCATGGGATGTCCCGGTGCCCCAACAAATAAGTTGACCATGGGATGTCCCTCTGCCCCAACAATAAGATGACCATGGGATGTCCCGGTACCCCAACAATAAGATGACCATGGGATGTCCCTCTGCCCCAACAATAAGATGACCATGGGATGTCCCGGTACCCCAACAATAAGATGACCATGGGATGTCCCGGTGCCCCAACAAATAAGCTGACCATGGGATGTCCCTCTGCCCCAACAATAAACTGATCATGGGATATCCCGCTGCCCCAACAAATAAGCTGACCATGGGATGTCCCTCTGCCCCAGCAATAAACTGATCATGGGATATCCTGCTGCCCCAACAAATAAGCTGACCATGGGATATCCCACTGTCCTTTGCAATGCACCCAGAGGTGAAATTAAACTTGGAGCCCATTGAAACCTATCGGTGGTTCATCTACATTGAGATTCTCCTTGAAGCTGCTCTCTGAAGGAATAGAAATAGAAAAACAGAGCTAATTTCTTTAATTAAAAAAACAAACAAACAGTGTCCCGTCTGTCCACATGTTGTGTTTGGTATAACAACTTGGCTCCATTCACTTCAATAGAACCAAGCTGCAATACCATGCACAATCTGGGGACAGACGCGATGCTGTTTTTTTTGGAGGAAATTAGTTCTGTTTTTCTATTACTGGATAACCCCTTAAGGTCTGTACAGTTTACATTCAGGAAAATCAAGCAGTGATCTGGAAAATGGGGATGAACATAAAATAAAATATTAAAATACATAAGAACATAAAATAAAACATTACCGTATTTTCTTGTTTGGTGGAGACAGCGGCAGCTTCTGTCTTCTCCCCATTTCTGCAGGTGGTTATGGTCGGAGGCTGCAGCGTCGCTGGTTTAATCACCGTCCAGGAGGGAACATTTCCTGCAAAATATAGAATATTCAGTAAGTAATCCTGAAAAGAGATCCGTGAGTAAACTGATTTGTGTATTCTATCTTCTATCTATTTATATATCTGTCTGATATCTATCCATCTATCTCATACCTATCTATCTATCTATCTCATATCCATCTCATATCTATCAACCTCATATCTATATCATATCTATCTATCTATCTCATATCTATCCATCTATCTCATATCTATCTATCTATCTATCTATCTATCTCATATCTATCTCTCTCTCTCATATCTATCTATCTATCTCATATCTATCTATCTCATATCTATCTCTCTCTCTCATATCTATCTATCTCATATCTATCTATCTATCTCATATCTATCTATCTATCTATCTATCTATCTCTTATCTATCTATCTCATATCTATCTATCTCATATCTATCTATCTCTCTCATATCTATCTATCTATCTATCTCTTATCTATCTATCTATCTCATATCTATCTATCTCATATCTATCTCTCTCTCTCTCTCTCTCTCTCATATCTATCTATCTCATATCTATCTCTCTCTCTCTCTCTCTCTCTCTCTCATATCTATCTATCTCATATCTATCTATCTATCTATCCATCCATCCATCCATCCATCCTCTCTCCTTCTCTCTGGGTGCAAATTGTATTAAAGCTTTTTTTTTACTTCTTCTTGACACTAGGAATAACTAAGAATGAGATTTAATTTCTCTCATTGGATTAGCTGAAAACAAGCCCTAGATAGATGTAGCATTAGGTAATAGAAGGTGTTAAGCTGTGAAATGGTTCCGGTAGTTGCAGGCAGTGGATGAAATGGTTAAACACTACAGTATTGTGTATCCTAATATACGGAGACTACTAGGTAACACTTGGCACCGGTAGGACAGGAATCCTGGCCCCTGCTGTGTGTCAGGACACGATGTGCTTGGCCCGGCACCAGTGGATCGGTGGCACACTTACTACAAGCCTAGAACTTTCCCATCAGATTATACCCAAAAATAATTCCTGCCGGTGAGCTGAGCGCGGTGCGGATTGGGATTACGGTGAAGTGAAGGACACAACTACAGAGTGTGAAAAGTGTTCTCTTTCTCTTGGTTGGCTGGAAGACTGGCATCTAATCTGGTCCATCTTTCTTTCTTTTTCTCATATCCATCTATCTATCTGTCTCATATCTATCTATCTGTCTCATATATATCTATCTATCTGTCTCATATCTATCTATCTATCTCTCATATTTATCTAATATCTATCTAGCTAGCTCATATCTATGTATCTTATATCATCTGTCTCATATCTATCTGTCTCATATCTATCTATCTGTCTCATATCTGTCTCATATCTATCTGTCTCATATCTATCTGTCTCATATCTATCTATCTGTCTCATATCTATCTATCTGTCTCATATCTATCTATCTATCTCATATCTATCTGTCTCATATCTATCTTTCCCATATCTATCTGTCACATAGTGTAGGGTCCGTCCCAGAATGAGGTCACCTTACGGTGGTGGGACGGTCCACGCTATTTGGCCGCCAAATTTGCCAGCTAAGTACCTCATAATTTCATATTTTCATATTTTCATCTATTGCACTACAGCTGTATAGCTTTTCATGTTCTATCTATATACTCATGTTTATCTATATACTCTTGTTGTATCTATATCTTTGTGCTAGCAGTGTGCTGCTGTATTCTCCTGTTGCTGTATATTTAGCCCAGCAGCTTGCACCTGTAAGCCAGGTCTTTACAATAGTTTGGAATCAATAGTGCTGGCCAACTTATTCTTTGGTTGTATCTGTTTCATATCTATCTATCTATCTATCTATCTATCAAAGCATATGGAAGCAGCACTCCTTGTTGCAGAAAATAGAGATGGTGGGTGCAAACGGTCGGACTCCCAGGTCACTGGAATCACAACTTGATATAGTAAACAGAAGACTGTAGCACTCCGGGTGTGGCGTTTATTCCAGCTCAAACATCAAGGCAACGTTTCGGCTGCATGCAGGCAGCCTTTCTCAAGCAATTACATAGTGCACAAAGTGTGATATAAATATGGTGGAAGGATGTGACATCATCAGTGCATCACAACATTTGCATACAGACAATAACAAAGTCAATTTCAATGTATACAATGATCGAACATAATGTAAAATAATCTAGATACAATAGATGCAAAGTGCTATAGTGATAATACATTGGTGGTACAAAGTGGCATAAATACAGTGCATAAACATAAGTAAAAAACGTGTAATAACCTGCTGGGGCGGAATCATAAGGCGGGTCCTGCGTGATGGATGCAGTAAACGCCGGGCGCTCCGTCGCACACTGACGGCGTGCACCCGGTGGATGGAACGCACAGTGGAACGCAACCGGAAGCAGTGAGAGTAATAGAAAGATCGATGTGCGCAGGCACGAGGCGCCAAAGCGGCCCGCGCGTGCGCACAGATGAGGAGGTCTCGGAGGCGGATGCCGGATGACAGTGCGCAGTCGCGAGAGGTGCGTACCTGACTCGCGCATGCGCACTAACGCCGGCAGGCGCCAGAGGCCATCTTAGAAGTTGGAAAAAAAGGGTAAGTATGGGCAAAGAAAAAGGGGAAGATATAAAAATATATTTATGGCTAAATGAAATAGAGCACCAAGCCCACAAAGGGCAGTACATAGGACAGAGGCGTAGAGACATGAGCCCAAAAAGTCCAACTCCGCTCCTGCTTAGAGGGGGGGGGGCAGTAAATGGTAAACAGATGCATTTAGTATTGAATATAGATGTAGAGGGAGCCAACCATTCAAAAACATGCAGTCAGGACACAGCAATCTGGACCCTCACTGGGTTGCCAAAGAGAATCTGCCATTATACAGATCTCCGGCACAAGGAGAAAGGATATCCCCTGGACAGGGGGAATCACATACTCCCTATTCCCAGTACCTGAGGGGGGTATACCGTGGTACCCTACCCAGAAGTGTCCCATTCTTACTCACATGTAACAAGGCTCCCTCTCACAGTCAAAACTAGGTCCAAAGGTCTAGGAGTATCGCATCTGTCCAAATGGTGTGGAAAAAAAATGAAATGAATACATGACAAATCATAAAGGGTAAACAAATAAATTTGTTTACTCTTTATGATTTGTCATGTATTCATTTCATTTCATGTAATTGCTTGAGAAAGGCTGCCTGCATGCAGCCGAAACGTTGCCTTGATGTTTGAGCTGGAATAAACGCCGCTGCTTTTCACCACACCTGGAGTGCTACAGTCTTCTGTTTACTATATCTATCTATCTATCTATGTATCTATCTATCTCATATCTATCTCTATCTCATATCTATCTCATATCTATCTCATATCTATCTAGCTCTTATCTATCTATCTATCTATCTCATATCTATCTATCCTCATATCTAGACAAAGAATAAGTCAGCCAGCACTTTAGTTGATACCAAACTATTATATGGACCTGGCCTACAGGTGCACGCTACTAGGCTAGATATACAGCAACAGAAGAATGCAGCAGCACACTGCCAGCACAAGGATATAGGTGCAACATGAATATGCAGTTAAAACATGGAGAGCTATACAGCTATGGTGTAATAGATGCAAATGTGAAACTATGAAATAGTGAGGCACTTAGCTCGCAAATTTGTCTCCGCCGGCAGTCAAATAGCTTGGACCGTCCCACCGCGATAAGGTGGCCTCCTGGGACGGACCCTACTCTGTGAATATGCCTCTGTGTGAACAGTTCAGTAAGCATGGTAGGATCTGGAACATCCAAGCCACCTTATATACACACCTGATAGAGGCGGAGACAAATTTGCGAGCTAAGTGCCTCACTATTTCATAGTTTCACATTTGCATCTATTACACCATAGCTGTATAGCTCTCCATGTTTTAACTGCATATTCATGTTTCCCCTATATCCTTGTGCTGGCAGTGTGCTGCTGCATTCTTCTGTTGCTGTATATCTAGCCTAGTAGCGTGCACCTGTAGGCCAGGTCCATATAATAGTTTGGTATCAACTAAAGTGCTGGCTGACTTATTCTTTGTCTGTATTGCACATACGGGGGAGTGGCTACCTCCATGTTGGCCTTGCACCCCACCCACCTCTATCAGGTGTGTATATAAGGTGTCTTGGATGTTCCAGACCCTGCCATGCTTACTGAACTGTTCACACAGAGGCATATTCACAGAGTAGGGTCCGTCCCAGGAGGCTACCTTATCGCGGTGGGACGGTCCAAGCTATTTGACCGCCGGCGGAGACAAATTTGCGAGCTAAGTGCCTCACTATTTCATAGTTTCACATTTGCATCTATTACACTATAGCTGTATAGCTCTCCATGTTTTATCTGCATGTTCATGTTTCACCTATATCCTTGTGCTGGCAGTGTGCTGCTGCATTCTTCTGTTGCTGTATATCCTCATATCTATCTATCTCATATCTATCTAGCTCTTATCTATCTATCTATCTCATATCTATCTATCTCTATCTCATATCTATCTATCTATCTATCTCATATCTATCTATCTCATATCTATCTAGCTCTTATCTATCTATCTATCTATCTCATATCTATCTATCTATCTATCTATCTCATATCTATCTATCTATCTCATATCTATCTATCTATCTCATATCTATCTCTATCTATCTCATTTCTATCTCATATCTATCTCATATCTATCTATCTCATATCTATCTCTGTCTATCTCATATCTATCTCATATCTATCTATCTCATATCTATCTAGCTCTTATCTATCTATCTATCTATCTCATATCTATCTATCTATCTATCTATCTCATATCTATCTATCTATCTCATATCTATCTATCTATCTCATATCTATCTCTATCTATCTCATTTCTATCTCATATCTATCTCATATCTATCTATCTCATATCTATCTCTGTCTATCTCATATCTATCTCATATCTATCTCATATCTATCTATCTCATATCTATCTATCTCATATCTATATATCTATCTCATATCTATCTATCTCATATCTATCTCATATCTATCTAGCTCTTATCTATCTATCTATCTCATATCTATCTATCTATCTCATATCTATCTATCTCTTATCTATCTATCTATCTATCTATCTCATATCTATCTATCTATCTATCTATCTATCTATCTATCTCTCTTATCTATCTCATATCTATCTATCTATCTATCTATCTATCTATCTATCTCTCTAAACAGAAGTGGGGAGGCAGCACACCAAGTGGATAATGGAGTAGTGGGGTGCAGGCGAGGAACACAGTACCAGTCGCAGACTGTATATAGAAATCCAAAGGAAAAAACTCCAGCAGCACACCCAAATCAAGTAAGACACCAGCAGTTTATTGACCCATGCATGTTTGACATGGGTCAATAAACCATTGCTGGTGTCTTACTTGATTTGGGTGTGCTGCTGGAGTTTTTTCCTGTGGATATCTATCTACATATCTCCTATCTATCTATCTATCTGTCTGTCTGTCTGTCTGTCTGTCTGTCTATCTATCTATCTACATATCCCACATCTATCTATCTATCTACATATCTCATATCTATCTACATATCTCATATCTATCTATCTATCTATCTATCTATCTACATATCTCATATCTATCTACATATCTCATATCTATCTATCTATCTATCTATCTATCTATCTACATATCTCATATCTATCTGTCTCATATCTATCTATCTGTCTCATATCTATCTATATCATATCTATCTATCTATATCATATCTATCTATCTATCTATCTATCTATCTCATATCTATCTATCTCATATATATCTATCTTATATCTATCTCATATCTATCTATCTCATATCTATCTATCTCATATCTATCTCATATCTATCTATCTCATATCTATCTATCTATCTCATATCTATCTATCTCATATCTATCTATCTCATATCTATCTATCTCATATCTATCTATCTCATATCTATCTCTCTATCTCTCTATCTATCTATCTATCACATATCTGTCTATCTATCTCATATCTATCTGTCTATCATCTACCATCGCATATCTATCTATTTATTTATTGTAGAAAAGTATGGTAAAAACCTGTATCTGTGCTGCTTCTCTGCTCCCGTAGAAGTGTAGATGGAGTGAATACATTATTCTTCAGCACTGTAACAATATATGGTGAAAATAAGGATTTTTTTAAAGGTCAAAAACTACCCCAAAAAAATTCCAATACCAATATAACCATGATAGTATCCAGACCCCAATACAGATCATGCTGGAATCATAGCTTGTAATTAGAGATGAGTGAACTTACAGTAAAATCGATACGTCAAAAACTTCTTGGCTCGGCAGTTGATGACTTTTCCTGCATAAATTAGTTCAGCTTTCCGGTGCTCCCGTGGGCTGGAAAAGGTGGATACAGTCCTAGGAGACTCTTTCCTAGGAATGTATCCACCTTTTCCAGCCCACCGGAGCACCGGAAAGCTGAGCTAATTTATGCAGGAAAAGTCAGCAACCGCCGAGCCGAGAAGTTCGTGACGAATCGAATTTACTGTAAGTTCGCTCATCTCTACTTGTAATCTCAAGGAATAGATCTCTCCGGTACATTGACAGAAGGGAATCCCATGTAGCAGCTATTGGGTCCAGCTTGGCCTCATCCCCAGAAAACAAATGCAAGATCAACATTGGGACTGTGACCCACCATGTCACATTTATAATACTGTAACTCAGGGCTGTATGGGCCCCCTCAGGTACAAAAGTCGGGGTGCTACCTCTACACCCCATATAGCTATGCCCCTGCTCATTTCCCTTTCTAATGGCTTGTGAGGACCTAAACGATGTGATGGGGCACACTAAGATGAGTCAGTACCATAGAAGTGGGTCTAGGGTTGCCCCCCAGACTGTATTTTACTGGTGGCTGTCCGGGCATGCTGGGCGTTGTCGTTCTGCAACAGCTGGAGGCACGCCTGGTTGGGAAACACTGACCTATACTATATACTACAATATAGTCCAACATGCTGGGATTTGTAGTCTTGCAACAGCTGGAGGCACCCCTGTTGGGAAACACTGACCTATACTATATACTACTACATGGTCCAACATGCTGGGAGTTCTAGTTTTGCAACAGCTGGAGGCACCTCTGATTGGGAAACCCTGACCTATACTATATACTACTATATAGTCCAACATGCTGGGATTTGTAGTTTTGCAACAGCTGGAGGCACCCCTGTTGGGAAACACTGACCTATACTATATACTACTATATAGTCCAACATGCTGGGATTTGTAGTCTTGCAACAGCTGGAGGCACCTCTGATTGGGAAACACTGACCTATACACTACTATATAGTCCAACATGCTGGGAGTTGTAGTTTTGCCACAGCTGGAGGCACCCCTGGTTGGGAAACACTGACCTATACTATATACTACTATATAGTTTAACATGCTGGGAGTTGTAGTTTTGCAACAGCTGGAGGCACCCTGGTTGGGAAACACTGACCTATACTATATACTACTATATAGTTCAACATGCTGGGAGTTGTAGTTTTGCAACAGCTGGAGGCACCTCTGTTTGGGAAACACTGATCTATACTATATACTACTATATAGTTCAACATGATGGGAGTTGTAGTTTTGCAACAGCTGGAGGCACCCTGGTTGGGAAACACTGACCTATACTATATACTACTATTTAGTCCAACATCCTGGGAGTTGTAGTTTTCGTTTGGGGCAGCTGCTGAGCCACAGGCTGTATCAGGGCCTGCTGGGAGTTGTAGTTAGTAACTAACTGCAACTCCCGAATTTAATTTAAAAAACAAAAGCAATCAAAAAGTCCCATCAAAACAAAAATGGCCCTGTTAAAAACTGCAGATCGGGGCGCAAAAAAAATGATCCCTCATACAGGAGCGTATAAGGAGAAATAAAAAAAGTTATAGGGGTCAGAATAGGACAACATTTCCTTTGCATATGTGTATCCTGTGATGTCACGCATGTATAATTAATTATGCAAATGAGCATGGCCGGTGTGTATGACAAGAGTCGGGACCCCAACCCTTTCACATGACCATTCATTCATGCTGCGGATAACATTAAAGCTTACCAGGCTGGTTTGGAGGGAAACTTGTCAGAAGAGTGAAGGAGGAAGAGCGGACACGTTTATCCAAGACGATACGATCTGCATAAAAAATTATTAAAAAAATAACTATTATAGAGGGAAGATGACGGCTTCTGGCGAGCACCAAGCATCATATGGCATGGAGGTTATTAACAAATGGAACAGCATGACCTGATCTACCACTAGAGCAGTGTTTCCCAACCAGGGGGACTCCAGCTGTTGCAAAACTACAACTCCCGGCATGCCCGGACAGCCGACGGCTGTCCGGGCATGCTGGGAGTTGTAGTTTTGCAACAGCTGGAGTCACCCTGTTTGGGAAACACTGCACTAGAGGGATTGTCTGGTATCGGAAACCCCATATACTGGGTTATAAGATGAGGGGTTTCACATTTAGGATTCTCATTTACATAGCGTCTCTCTCTGGAGGACTTGGTATGTGCTTTATGACATAGACAGCCCACTAAAATAAATCCATACAGTGTAATGCTTCATTCCTCCTGTGGTAGCGCTGCAGGAAAATTGGTTAGTTGCCATTTAGGGGTTCAGATACTTTTTGACCCCTATAATAGCATCCACCATGTGCCATTTGGATCCCCTTGTACAAATCGGCATAGTCCTTTGTTTGAATTATGGATGGAAGCCATATGATGCAAATGTGGACAGTGCCCAACCACGACACACTGAAAAAAATGTGCTATATATATATATATATATATATATATACAGTATATATATATACATATATATACATATATATATATATATACACACATACACACACACACACACACACATATATATATATATATATCTGTATATGTGTATGTGAATATATATATATATATATATATATATATATACTGTGTATATATATATATATATATATATATATATATATATATATATATATGAGAAGGTGAAAGGCATGGTGGTTGATGGGTAATATGTGTCATCAAGGCTCCTGGCCTTGGTAAAGTAGGAGTCGGTATTTATTCAGTGTCTGTTCTGCAGACTGACGCTGTGGCCGTAGTATGGCTGGATGGCCAATCCAGGACGGATCTTACTGGGAATGGTCAAGTGTAGGGTGGGGATCATTCCCCACAATCCAGGCCGCCTTTTGTTGGACTTAAAGGCAGCCTGCTTCACGAGCTGAGGGGGATTTGCTAGTTGCAGCTCACACTGCCAGAGAGAGCTGAGTGTGGAGTTCTTCCCTGAGAGTGTGGAAGCTGGAGAGCAGACTGCCTGGAGGCCTGGAAAAGACTTGCTTGATGCCGCATTGCATGGACTCAGGTGTGAACAAACACCTAAGGAATACAGGTGGACTTTTGTTACTTTTTCCTTTGTTCTGCATTTAAAGACTGTTTTGCTGTTTGCCAAGTGTGAAGAAAACACTGAACTTTGAGGTGAAAAGTCCTGTTTCCATGCCTCAATACTGCAACCGCACCTGTCTGCGAGTCATCACTATATATCTATATATATAAAACTCAACGTGTGTGTGTGTGTGTGTATGCATGTTCCACAAAAACTTCCAAACGGCTAAAGATATTAACATGAAACTTGGCACACATGTTACTTATATGTCAGCAACAAACATAGGATAGGTGATTTAACCCTTACTCACCCCCATTTTCCAGGGGCGGGGCTTATGTTTAAAGTCCCATGCAAGTCAATGGGAAATACATGTTACTGCATAACTTCCAAACGGCTGGAGATATTTCGATAATACTTGGTCACATGTTACTTATATGTCCACTTAAAATATAGGACAGTTAATTTAACCCTTAACTACTAGTGTTGAGCGGCATAGGCCATATTCGAATTCGCGAATATTCGCGAATATATGGACGAATATTCGTCATATATTCGCGAATATTCGCACATTCGCAATATTCTCGTTTTATTTTTGCATATGCGAAAATTAACATATGCGGAAATAAGCATACTCAAAATTAGTGTACGCGAAAATTCGCATATGCGAAAATTCGTGTATACTAATTTTCGCATATGCGAAGTTTTGCACGCCAGTCTCACACAGTAGTATTAGAGCCTTCTGTACACCACACAAGCTGGAAGCAGAGAGGGATGATCACTGTGATGTGTACTGTGAAGAAAAAACAAACAAAAAAACGAATATTCGTAATTACGAATATATAGCGCTATATTCGCGATATTCGCGAATTTGCGATATTCGCGAATAATATTCGAATTGCGAATATTCGTGAGCAACACTATTAACTACCCCATTTGTGAGGGTCGAGGTTTTTGCTTAAAGTCCCATGCAAATCAATGGGAAATGTATGTTCCCACATAACTTCCGTATGGCTGGAGATATTTCAATACCTGGTACACATATTACGAGTCAGGATATGAGGACGGGATAGGAGGTTGATATATGAGGTCGGGATATGAGGTCGGGATATGAGGACGGGATATGAGGACGGGATATGAGGACGAGATAGCAGGTCGGGATAGGAGGACGGGATATGAGGATGGGATATGAGGACGGGATATGAGGATGGGATATGAGGTTGGGATAGGAGGTCGAGATATGAGGACAGGAAAGGAGGTCGGGATAGAAGGATGGGATAGGAGGTCGGGATAGGAGGTCGAGACAGTAAACAGCTGAAGTGTCAGACTGCAATCTGCAACACTGACACTTGAGAAAAACCGGCTTTTACCTCATCGAGGCCAGGAACCTCGGTGACACATACCAACCATCAATGACGACCCCTTGTTCCTTGCTACAATATATATATATATTTATCTTTAAGTGGGAAAGCATATATATAGATGGTACCTGTATCGGTAGAGGACTGGGTTGGCCTGAATGTGAATGAAGATGATCGGAGCCTCTTTTCAGGATACACACAGAGACCTGAGGGACAGGGATATAGGTAGATAGTCATTATAATATCTCTGATACTCAATATTAGACAGGCTATAAAAGTAAGAACACTGTGGGTCTGAGCTCTTGGAACACACCACTGCAGAGAACATCTTAATCCCTGTTCACACCTGGAGAGCAGGAAGTGCATGCACTGTCCCTCTTTATAAACCTATTGAATTCTATAGGAGATTATATTGGACATGCTCTGTGACTATGCAGGGGAAAACTGCCTATTGTTTTATATAGGAGAGTGTAGTGGGCATGCTCTGTGACTATGCAGGGGAAAACAGTCTATTGTTTTATATAGGAGAGTCTAGTAGGCATGCTCTGTGAATATGCAGGGGAAAACAGTCTATTGTTTTTTATAGGAGAGTGTAGTAGGCATGCTCTGTGAATATGCAGGGGAAAACAGTCTATTGTTTTATATAGGAGAGTGTAGTGGGCATGCTCTGTGACTATGCAGAGGAAAACAGCCTATTGTTTTATATAGGAGAGTGTGATGGGCATACTCTGTGACTATGCAGAGGAAAACAGCCCATTTATTTTGATAGGAAAGTATAGCGGGCATGCTCTAAGTATGGAGCGGTAGGGTACAGTATAGAAAGGTTTTTAGGCAGTGGCGAGACTGAGATTTTGCACACCACACTTTGCTAGAGATAAGCTACTGTGTGATTTTTACTGCCCACATGCAAATTGCACATTTAAGAACATGTCCTATCATAAGTGTAGTGTCCCACCTAGTGTATTTTGCTGCAGATTTTCTGCAGCTGATTTTGCTACCCATTGACTTCAATGGGTAGGAAAATATGCAACAAAATATGTAGCGTGTATGCAGTGTATAAGCAACATGGGATCCCACCCTAAAAGTGTCATAACCCCCATCCTCTCTGCACTGCATTGCTTGTAGGTCAGATTGGTTTAAAGAAAGGTTACTTACTATTTTCTGCATTTGAGCTGAGGTCTGCATGTCTCTGTGTACGAAGACAAAAACAGAGAAATTTGTGTTACATAACAGATAAGTAAACCTCTGTTCACACAACTAGCTGCTCTCCCCTCTGGGCCCATTGTTCACCAGGACCATGTGAGGCCTATGGCTTTTACAAGTGAGTAAAACTCATCCTAAAACTTGAACCCTAGTCCAGCACTTGAGGAAAGGCATTGATCTGACTACATATGTGAAGTAAGTCTGCAGAGAGAAGTAGCTGAACAAGGGCTCTTTAGCAAATATCCTACGACCCATATGGAGACCTATGGTCAGGCCTAGTGACTGGTAGCTGCATCAATCATTCCGCAGCAGTAATTCTGCTGTGGGAATAACCATGTGGAATCCTATTAAAGTTAAATGGGTATTCTGGCTTTATACATCCCCTATTCAAAGGATAGGGGATAAGATGTATGATCGTAGGGGTGACATCGCTGGGGACCCCCGCGATCTCGGTGCAGCCCCTGGCATTCTGTGCCGAGTGCTGCCTTCGAGACGGGGACATGACATCACGGCCACACCCCCTAGTGACATCACACCCCTCCATTCATGTCTAGGGGACGGGACCCCTGCAATCATACATCTTATCCCCTATCCTTTGTATAGGGTCATAAGATGTATAAAGCCGGAATACCCCATTAATGGACAATACATTTTGTGGAATTCCATGGAAAATGTGTATATTTTTTCCCCGACAGCTATTGGAATACTGTGTACAGTACTGGGCACCAGTGTACAGGAATGATATAGTGGAGCTGGAGAGGGTTCAAAGACGGCAACTGGAGTAATACAGGGAATGGGAGGACTACAGTACCCAGAAAGATTATCAGAATTAGGGTTATTTAGTTTAGAAAAAAGAAGGCTTAGGGGAGACCTAATAACTAAGTACAAATATATCAGGGGGCCGTACAGAGATCTCTCCCATGATCTATTTATGACCAGGACTGCATCCATAACAAGGGGGCATCCTCTACGTCTAGAGGAAAGAAGGTTTCTACACCAGCACAGACAGGGGTTCTTTACTGTAAGAGCAGTGAGACTATGGAACTCTCTGCCAGGGGATATGGTCATGGTGAACCCAATAAAAGAGTTCAAATGGGGCCTCAATACATTTTGGAGAAGTAATAACAGGCTATAGATAATAGATTTATATGGACCTTACACTGAGGACAAGCGTGGCTCTGTACACTGAGGGACAAGCGGGGCTCTGTACACTGAGGGACAAGCAGGGCTCTGTACACTGAGGGACAAGCGGGGCTCTGTACACTGAGGGACAAGCGGGGCTCTGTACACTGAGGGACAAGCGGGGCTCTGTACACTGAGGGACAAGCGGGGCTCTGTACACTGAGGGACAAGCGGGGCTCTGTACACTGAGGGACAAGCGGGGCTCTGTACACTGAGGGACAAGCGGGGCTCTGTACACTGAGGGACAAGCGGGGCTCTGTACACTGAGGGACAAGCGGGGCTCTGTACACTGAGGGACAAGCGGGGCTCTGTACACTGAGGGACAAGCGGGGCTCTGTACACTGAGGACAAGCGGGGCTCTGTACACTGAGGACAAGCGGGGCTCTGTACACTGAGGACAAGCGGGGCTCTGTACACTGAGGACAAGCGGGGCTCTGTACACTGAGGACAAGCGGGGCTCTGTGCACTGGGGACAAGCGGGGCTCGGTACACTGAGGCTCTATGACATGCTCCCAGATCAAACATCAGTATGATTGACAAGCCAGGATCCTGCACAGAGCCCTGCTTGTCCAGCCAACACTGTATTTGGACTCTTCATAGAGACACACCTGCAATAGCTGCAGAGACAGTATTTTTTCACCCAAAAACATACAAATCTTTTAATCAATGTATATTATAAATATACATAGAATAGTATTATGTACATTATATGAAAAGCTTTTGTTAATGACAGGTACACATTAAGGACTAAGTGTCATGGCTCTGGTAATACCAAATTTCCACTTTGGTACAGCAAACAGCAAATTATTGGCGTACCTTTATTGGCCGATCCTTCTTCTCGAAAAGAAAAACAGGCTGGGCAAGCAATGATTTCTCTGCAAAACAGGAAACATAAGGTAATGAATGTCTACAAGGAACGGGTTTGGCACAACGCTTTATGTAACATCGCGCAGACAGGAGTAATGCAGTGCTACGGCGCCTCCATCCAGGACACTGCGTCATTACACAACTCTCCAGATCCCACATTCTCCCTACGTCAATAGGCCCTTACCACATGATCCTAAAATAGATCTGCTGTCAGCAATACATTCCTTTACAGTGTAGGATTTCTACAGGGGGGGGGGGGGGGGTTGTAGTACAGCCTAAAACTTATCAAAACTGGTGCAAAAGTCAATCAGCTCCATGTGGTGGTAACAAAGATTTCCATATTTTTCATATGCCTTTTTATGTACCATATTAGAAGTAATGGATTTGTCGGCACTTCCGTGTCTTGTGGTGGGAGAAAAACCGGCGTAGGAGAAGAATATTACCCAGCACTCACCAATTATGCCAAAATTTGTAGATTTATTGATCCGTATCACAGATAGGGGTACTTGACGCGTTTCGGCATGTCTGCCTTCCTCAGCTGTCTGCCTGAGGCAGACAGCTGAGGAAGGCAGACATGCCGAAACGCGTCCTGTACCCCCTATCTGTGATATACAGTAGATCAATAAATCTACAAATTGAAGCATCATTGGTGAGTGCTGGGTATTATTCTTCTCCTATGCTAGTTCCTAAAAATATGCCATGAGGCCATTCCTACCAAGGCCAGCCATAAATTAGATGGTGCTCTGTTTAGTACAGAGCGCTCCTTGCACATGGTGTACAGTCATTCAGTTTACAGATAGTACCGTACAATATAAGCATTATACAACGTGGGGGTCCCAGCAGTTACACCATCACCCCCCCGCGATCAGCTTCTTATCCCCTATCCTGTGGATAGGGGATACGTTCATTTTGGCTGCAGTACCCCTTTAATGGATTTGAGCTGCAGTAAATGGAGCTGAGCTGCAATAACATGCACGACCTGTTGGCATGTGTGGCGCTGTTTTTGGGGAAAAAAAACTGCCATGCTTCTTCTCATCTTGTACTAAGGGGTTGAAAATAAGGAAATAAAAGTTGTAATGGCAGTGTACAAGTTACTTAGGTGAGTGTAATTGATGTTAAGGAGCAGGTTACTACTACTACATAAACATTCTCCGTCACTCTCTTACTATAGGGGCGGGCGGCCGCAGGAGTAAACACGCACCGGATCAGGCTGGGCCCGACCGGTTTGTCACTCTTGTCAAACAGTATTACTGGAACAAATAACAAGATCAAGAGAGAGGACAAGACTCGCACTGTAACTGGCTGCAGAGCAGCGCTCCCTTGGCTGCCAACCTCTACTTGACTCTGTGCCCAGTGAGCCGGAGCCAAGAGCAGACACAATTATACAGTAATCATCCCTAAGCTGCCCGCTGTGATGCCCAGGAACCTCACTGAAATAAAGGGAGGACCAACGGTTAATCCCTATGGACACCGTGTCATCATTCTGATCACTATCTGATGTACTGTGCGTAATGTTCCTGAGTATACATGGAGCTTTGTACTATACATCCAGGGTTGGTTCAAGGATTTTTGCTACCCTAGGCAAAAGCTAATTTTGCCGGCCCCTGACTCCGCCCACTGGCCTACCCTTTGACACGCCCCACCTTACTACTGGGGTGACACACTGTAACAAACCTCCTCCTCCTCCTCATGTAATCTCCTTACTACTGGGGTGACACACTGTAATAAACCTCCTCCTCATGTAATCTCCTTACTACTGGGATGACACACTGTAAAAAACCTCCTCCTCATGCAATCTCCTTACTACTGGGGTGACACACTGTAACAAACCTCCTCCCCATGTAATCTCCTTACTACTGGGGTGACACACTGTAACAAACCTCCTCCCCATGTAATCACCTTACTACTGGGGTGACACACTGTAACAAACCTCCTCCCCATGTAATCTCCTTACTACGGGGGTGACACACTGTAACAAACCTCCTCCTCCTCCTCATGTAATCTCCTTACTACTGGGGTGACACACTGTAATAAACCTCCTCCTCATGTAATCTCCTTACTACTGGGGTGACACACTGTAATAAACCTCCTCCCCATGTAATCTCCTTACTACTGGGATGACACACTGTAAAAAACCTCCTCCTCATGCAATCTCCTTACTACTGGGGTGACACACTGTAACAAACCTCCTCCCCATGTAATCTCCTTACTACTGGGGTGACACACTGTAACAAACCTCCTCCCCATGTAATCACCTTACTACTGGGGTGACACACTGTAACAAACCTCCTCCTCATGTAATCACCTTACTACTGGGGTGACACACTGTAACAAACCTCCTCCCTATGTAATCACCTTACTACTGGGGTGACACACTGTAACAAACCTCCTCCTCATGTAATCTCCTTACTACTGGGGTGACACACTGTAATATGCCCCTTCCTCTTGTAATTACCTTATTACTGGGGTGACACACTGTAACAAGCCCTCTCCTCATGTAATTAGCTGACTGCTGGGGTGACACACGGTAACAAACTTCCTCCTCATGTAATCTCCTTACTACTGGGGTGACACACTGTAACAAACCTCCTCCTCATCTAATCTCTTTACTACTGGGGTGACACACTGTAACAAACCTCCTCCTCATCTAATCTCCTTACTACTGGGGTGACACACTGTAACAAACCTCCTCATGTTATCTCCTTACTACTGGGATGACAGACTGTAACAAACCTTCTCCTCATGTAATCTCCTTACTACTGGGGTCACACACTGTAACAAATCTCCTCCTCATGTAATCTCCTTATTACTGGGATGACACACTGTAACAAATTTCCTCCTCATGTTATATCCTTACTACTGGGGTGACACACTTTAACAAACCTCCTCCCCATGAAATCACACTACTGGGGTGGCACACTGTAACAAACCTCCTTCTCATTAAATGTCCATACTACTTGGGTGACACACTATAACAAACCTCCTCCTCATGTAGTTACCTTACCACTGGGGTGACACACATCAGAGGGGGTTATGGTGGTGCTGCTGGCTGAGCTGGTTGAGCGAGTGGTTCAGATTATGGTTGTCTAACTTTCTTGTGGCAGGCAGAGTGGCGCTTCCATCAAGAGGGCGCTCTAGGCAGCTGCCTATTTTGCCAATAGTAATGTATATATCAGCCCTATATACATCAATGACTGCCATCAGCTACACAAGGATTTTGTCTTCAGCCAATAAAATATATACAGTTTTCTCTTAAACCTCCTATATCAGTTCCTCCCTATGTTTATAAGATCTCTGCTTGCTTTTATGGGAACCTTCACTCCAACCATTTCTGGACACACCTGGCAGCTGTGTAACATTGTCGACCCATGTGGGCTCCTTACAAGGCGCAGCGCTGATCACTGTAACTATATCGAGCTGCGTACCCTTGTGTGCTCAGTAATGACTCCTTTTGCATGAGAGTAAATAGAGATTGTAAAATAAATACACACACAAAAAAAAATCCCATAGAGCTACATGAAGGATGCGTGTCCCAGTACAGGACCTTGCCCTGTCCCTGTCTTAAGTCCCCTCAGTTAGAGTCCCTCCATTCTACAGGGCTCTCCTGCAGGGCTTGCCCCTTGTTCGCCTCGTATAAATGTGTTCCTGTATATTGTACAATATGTATATAGAGATGGTATAAATGTTTAGGACCTTCCTAGCTCATGTGATAATGTCATGTGATGTACCCAGAGTTCTCTGGGTTCAGGACCTACAGGCTTTGCAACCAATGGAATTAGTCCAGCCCCCCTAGTATATAAGGGGCAATATATAAGGGGCTGTAGTCACTAAATTCTCACTCTTGTTCCTGCACTCTCTTGGTTCCTGTTCATCATCCTGTACACTTCAGCAATACCAATTCAAGCACAATAGCAACTAGGCCAAAGCCTAAAGATCCAGCAGCCACTAAAACCGTGAGTTATAAAGCTCTATCTACAAATTCTTTGGGACTACTATTCAACTTAAATCCTATAATAAGTAGCACAGTGGCCTGCTTAAAGGGGTTCGCCACCATAAGGTGATTTTAGTACGTACCTGGCAGACAGTAATGGACATGCTTAGGAAGGATCTGCGCTTGTCTTGGGGCTAAATGGCTATGTTGTGAGATTACCATAACACTGTGGCTAGCTTTTTGTGAACTGGTATTTCCTGTTTGATTTTTCTTTTTTTGACTACAAATCCCACAATTCCATTTTCCTCCCTCCCACACATCAGTCACCCCACCCATTGAAACATAAATGAGCTGCAGACCTGTGGTTTTCAATCAGGGTGCCTACAGCTGTTGCATTAGTTGCAGATTGCTCCCTCCACCCATTGAAGCAGACAGGCTCCCTGTCATCAGCTAACTAGTGAGTCAGGTCTCGGCCGCATTGCAAGCTGGGAAAAATCCAAGACAACAGTCATTTTGTATGCTGGTAAAAATAAATATTGGGGTGAAAATCACAAAAGAATTGTGAGAAAACCGTCACACACAGGTACAGACACTATACTATGAATTACACTAACTTTCCAGCCCCTGTAGCATAGTCAAATAAAAAAAATTCCCTGAATACCCCTTTAAAGCTCAAGACTATTAGTTCCAGCAAAGCCTGTGAGGAACCTGCATCCCGGTACCTCAAGAGAAACTGTTTAATTGTAAAGACTGTTTGCATAAGAAGTTCAGTAAAAGTTCCAGTTATCTCATAAAATCTGCTGTGGACATTCCGTTTATTATCCTGCCGTTTGTGGACCGGTTGTCGGCAGGGCCTTCTATACAAGACAACTTCACCCTGGCGTCACGACAAACCAAGAGTTAATACCACCAGACCCTGTAGCATCATTGCAACACCCCTATATCACTACCCTTCTGGCATACCACAGTACTCTTTTAAGATTTTTAAATAGAAGTAATTTACAAATCTGTATAACTTTCTGGCACCAGTGGATTTAAAAAAAAAAAAAAAAAAAAAATTTCACCGGAGTACCCCTTTTAAAGGAAATCTGTCATCAGAATCACCCGCACTAAACTTGTTACACAGGCTTGTAATGCGGGTGATCCTGAATAAAAACGCTTCTTACCCGGTTAAAAATGGTTCAGCGGTTCTTAAGATATCTATGGGGGAGATTTATCAAAACCTGTGCAGAGGAAAAGTTGACCAGTTGCCCCTAGCAACCAATCAGATCGCTTCTTTCATTTTTCAGAGGCTTTGTGCAAAATGAAAGTAGCAATCTGATTGGTTGCTATGGGCAACTGGTCAACTTTCCCTCTGCACAGGTTTTGATAAATCTCCCCCAATATTTTTAGTTTTCTGTTATTCCCTGGCTTGGGACTCAGTGGGAGGAGTTATCATCTCGGACTCGGCTACACGTCATTCTAGCTGGGCGGAGCAGCCGCCCGGCTCATGAATATTCATGAACTTATCCTCGTGGTCTAACTCCTTTTTCTAGGTCTGGTGGGGAGGGCCGCGCATGCGCCGCGTTCCGTACACCCGGAAGCGGCGTTCTCCCCCCGGCTTCACTCGAGCTGCGGCCCAATACAAGTAAGAAGACGGGCTGCATGAGTGAAAAGCCGGGGGGTGGGAGGAAGGGAGGGACGGAGGGTGTTTTTATTCACAAACTGAAGGAACAAGCTTTTCACTCATGCAGCCCGTCTTCTTACTTGTATAGGGCCGCAGCTCGAGTGAAGCCGGGGGGAGAACGCCGCTTCCGGGTGTACGGAACGCGGCGCATGCGCGGCCCTCCCCACCAGACCTAGAAAAAGGAGTTAGACCACGAGGATAAGTTCATGAATATTCACCGCCGCTCCGTCCAGCTAGAATGACGTGAGGCCGAGTCCGAGATGATAACTCCTCCCACTGAGTCCCAAGCCAGGGAATAACAGAAAACTAAAGATATAGATATCTGAAGAACCGCGGAACCATTTTTAACCGTGTAAGAAGCGTTTTAATCAGGATCACCCGCACTACAAGCCTGTGTAACACGTTTAGTGCGGGTGATTCTGATGACAGATTTCCTTTAAAGAGTCATTGACGTTGACAGATCACATTGACAGATCAGATGCCGGCCTTTTCTGAGAGAAGCATAGAGAAAGGGAACACTATTTACACGTAGGTGTGTGACCGTAATCCCAATCCGCACCGCACTCAGCTCACCGGCAGGAATTATTTTGGGGTATAATCTGATGGGAAAGTTCTAGGCTTGTAGTAAGTGTGCCACCGATCCACTGGTGCCGGGCCAAGCACATCGTGTCCTGACACACAGCAGGGGCCAGGATTCCTGTCCTACCGGTGCCAAGTGTTACCTAGTAGTCTCCGTATATTAGGATACACAATACTGTAGTGTTTAACCATTTCATCCACTGCCTGCAACTACCGGAACCATTTCACAGCTTAACACCTTCTATTATGTCATGCTAAGTTATCTGGTGCTTGTTGGAAGCAAAATCAATGAGTGAAGCTTCCCGGTTCTCATCTATGTGTCTAAGTGTGTTAATCTCAGCATCAAGTGGAAGCCAAGAAAGCTTAAAGGGGTACTCCGACACTAGACATCTTATCCCCCTATCCAAAGGATAGGGGATAAGATGCCTGATCGCGGGGGTCCCGCCGCTGGGGACCCCCGTGATCTTCCACGCCGCACCACGTTAGAATCAGACCCTGATTAGGTCTGATTACTGGCGATCACGGGGACGGAGTATAGTGACGTCACGGCTCCGCCCCCGTGTGACGTCACGCCCCGACCCCTCAATGCAAGCCTTTGGGAGGGAGAGTAACAACTCTAATAGACTTGACACGCCCCTCCAATAGACTTGCATAGAGGGGGCGGAGTCGTGACGTCACTATGCTCCGTCCTCGTGGTCGAGATGGACCTGAGGACCTCCAGCGGTTCCGGAAACCGCTAAAGGTGGGTGCTGCATGGTAGATCCCGGGGGTCCCCAACGGCGTGACCCCCGCGATCTGACATCTTATCCCCTATCCTTTGGATAGGGGATAAGATGTTTAGGGGCAGATTACCCCTTTAAAGGGGTACTCCGCCTCTAGACATCTTATCCCCTATCCAAAGAACAGGGCATAAGATGTCTGCACGCGGTGGGTCCAGCCGTTGGGGACCCCCGCGATCTCCCCGTTGTACCCGACGATCGTTTAGAGCAGTGGTCTCCAACCTGCGGACCTCCAGATGTTGCAAAACTACAACTCCCAGCATGCCCGGACAGCCAAAGGCTGTCCGGGCATGCTGGGAGTTGTAGTTTTGCAACATCTGGAGGTCCGCAGGTTGAAGACCACTGGTTTAGAGCGTCGAGTTAAGCGCCAGAGGCTCATGACGTCACGGCCACACCAGCTCAATGCAAGTCTATGGGTGGGGGCGTGATGGTCTGGGCATGCTGGGAGTTGTAGTTTTACAACAGCTGGAGGCACACTGGTTGGGAAACACTGTTCTACATTTACAATAGACATATACATGCAAAAAAGCATTGTCTGCCAACAATGCATAATCTTAAAGTGACTAGAAAGCCTCTCCTGAAAAACTAAAAAACTGTACAAAAACTGCCAAGCCAAGCTAAAAAAAAGCCAAGAAAGCATAAAGGGGTACTCCGCCCCTAGACATCTTATCCCCTATCCAAAGGACAGGACATAAGATGTCTGCACGCGGTGGGTCCAGCAGTTGGGGACCCCCGCGATCTTCCCATTGTACCCGACGTTCGTTTAGAGCAGTGGTCTCCAACCTGCGGACCTCCAGATTTTGCAAAGCTACAACTTCCAGCCATTGGCTGTCCGGGCATGCTGGGAGTTGACATCACGGCCACACCCCCTCAATGCAAGTCTATGGGTGGGGGCGTGATGGCCTGGGCATGCTGGGAGTTGTAGTTTTGCAACAGCTGGAGGTCTGCAGGTTGAAGACCACTGGTTTAGAGCTTCGAGTTAAGCGCCAGAGGCTCATTACGTCACGACCGCACCCCACTCGTGACATCATGGCCACACCCCCTCAATGCAAGTCTATGGGTGGGGGCGTGATGGCCTGGGCATGCTGGGAGTTGTAGTTTTGCAACAGCTGGAGGCACACTGGATGGAAAACACTGGTCTACATCTACAAAAGACATTTACATGCAAAAAAGCATTGTCTGCCAACAACGCACAATCTTAAAGCAACAGTGACTAGAAAACTTCTCCTGAAAAACTAAAGTTGTACTAAAAAAAAAACTGTACAAAAACTGCCGTAGACCTATACTTTTTTTTAAATTTTTTTTTACCTAACCCCAGACAACCCTTTAGTGGGACTACAACTGAAAACATATCCAAAGTAGCCAGAGTTAAAATAGAAAAGTGTATCGGTGGCTCAGGGGCCCCTCATTGACCGTGGAACCCAATCCCATGTAGGTCAATGAGATGTACGGAGGCATCACGAGTCGGCTGGATGTAAACTGAACCCCAGGAGCTGCAGCATCGTGATGACACTGGCAACTGGTTCTCAGTGGTCGGAGCAGGTTTAGTGAGGCGCCTCCAGCTCTATATGTGATGACGGAGACCTGGTATTGTCCTGCTGGTACAGTCATAAGGCCGATTACAGATCACATCCCCGGGGTCGTATCATCTCAACCATTCAGATGGGAGTGTCTGAAAGAAAAAGTGTCTGAATATAGGGGAAGGTGGTTCTGTGCATAGATGTCTATGGGAGTTACAGTAATGGCCCGCAGATATGATACTGAGGCTGCCTTCACTGAAAATATTTGCACATACTTTCACCATGTGATGGGAAGATACAGAATTCAGACCAGCTGGACTGTCACAGGTCAGCGCCAGCGCCAGAGGCTCGTGACGGCACGGCCGCACCCCACTCGTGACGTCACGGCCACACCCCCTCAATGCAAGTCTATGGGTGGGGGCGTGATGGCCTGGGCATGCTGGGAGTTGTAGCTTTACAACAGCTGGAGGCACACTGGTTGGGAAACCCTGTTCTACATTTGCAATAGACATATACATGCAAAAAAGCATTGTCTGCCAACAACGCACAATCTTAAAGCGACAGTGACTAGAAAGCTTCTCCTGAAAAACTAAAGTTGTACTAAAAAACTGTACAAGAACTGCCAAGCCAAAAAAAAGCCAAGAAAGCTTAAAGGGGTACTCCGCCCCTAGACATCTTATCCCCTATCCAAAGGAGAGGACATATGATGTCTGCACGCGGTGGGTCCAGCTGTTGGGGACCCCCGCGATCTCCCCGTTGTACCCGACGTTCGTTTAGAGCAGTGGTCTCCAACCTGCGGACCTCCAGATGTTGCAAAACTACAACTCCCAGCATGCCCGGACAGCCAACGGCTGTCCGGGCATACTGGGAGTTGTAGTTTAGCAGCATCTGGAGGTCCGCAGGTTGGAGACCACTGGTTTAGACTGTCGAGTTAAGCGCCAGAGGCTCGTGACGTCACGGCCGCACCCCACTCCTGATGTCAAGGCCACACCCCCTCAAGCAAGTCTATGGGTGGGGGGCGTAATGGCCTGGGCATGCTAGGAGCTGTAGTTTTGCAACAGCTGGAGGTCCGCAGGTTGAAGACCACTGGTTTAGAGCGTCGAGTTAAGCGCCAGAGGCTCGTGACGTCACGGCCGCACCCCACTCCTGATGTCACGGCCACACCCCCTCAATGCAAGTCTATGGGTGGGGGTGTGATGGCCTGGGCATGCTGGGAGTGCCTCAAGCCAAAGTGTCTGCATTTAGGGGAAGGCGGTTCTGTACATAGATGTCTATGAGAGTTACAGAAATAGCCCGCAGATATGATACGGAGGCTGCGTTCACTGAAGATACTTGCACATACCTTCACCATTTGATGGGGAGATTAGGAATTTCGCTCATTGATAGATAGAGGACATGTAAAATCATTGGTAGCTAAGTGGGGGAGCAAAGTTAGTGCCATGAGGTCAGACAGGTTAATGGGGGAAGAGTATCCATTAGTTCATTGAACTTATGATGACATTTGGATGATACTAACATTGGGAGTAAGGGGGGGGGGGGGTGTTATAGAGGTGCCATAGGCTGTGCTTTTACCAGTACATAATTTTGACATTTGTAAACACTTTATGGAATGGAATGTTAGTGTAGCATGTGGTATAGTGTATAGCTTAAGGAACCCATGTTTTGTATGATCTTTTTTCTAAGATAGAATGTTTCCAAAAATCAGCAATTGTGGCACAACCTGCTAAATAAACAGCTTTGGGGTGATTTTTATGTCGGTCATTACCGGCTGGTATTGGGTGGTATGGCGTGGGCCCGCATCCCAACTGCGTACCATACTCTCACACCTGATCCATGCTGTAAATAGGTCAAAAAGGGGATAAACTGAACCGCCTTTCCTTCCGACAGCCTGTGATGCCACCTGAGGCTACTAATGTAAATGGCCTCATGGCAGAAGCGCCCATCGGTGAAACTCTCTGCTGAGAGCTGGGTACCTTTGGCTGTGATCGTCTCTGCTTGGCTCTCCTCATACAGTGGTGTATGGGATCATGGAATGTCTATAGCAGTGTTTCCCAACCAGTGTGCCTCCAGCTGTTGCGAAACTACAACTGCCAGCATGCTGGGAGTTGTAGTTTTGCAACAGCTGGAGGCACACTGGTTGGGAAACACTAGTCTATAGAGTCCAGACAACACAGAGGACAGACAGACTGGTCACTATGACATCTGAAAGTTGTATAAAATTATACCAACATTTTAGAGGATGCAGCTGATAAGTACTGAAAGCGTTAAGATTTTTATTTAGAAACAATTTACAAATCCGTATAACTTTCTGCCACCAGTTGACTTGAAAACATTTGTTTTCCACCAGAGTACTCCTTTAAATGGGCACTGCCATAATCAAAACCTTTTTATATGTTGTACATTAACCTTTCTACTATATTTTATAAACATTTTAAAGGGGTTATCCAGGAAAAAACTTTTTTTTTCTATATGAACTGGTTCAAGAGAGTTAAACAGATTTGTAAATTACTTCTATTAAAAAAAAATCTTAATCCTTTCA